>NC_137434.1:947500-965000 GCF_964374335.1 Astatotilapia calliptera
TTTACAGAGTACTTAGTGGAAATATTAAGCAACCCAACTAATAGGGTTCCAACTCCCAGCAAAAATATTGGGGAACCACCCCCCGCCCTTAATCGATGTAATCAACTTTAATTTAATGCAAGTGTAAAACAATGCACAGAAATCAATTATTTTTCTACAATATTTAAATATTCAATTCAATTCAACTTTATTTATATAGTGCCAAATCACAACAAAAGTCGCCTCAAGGCGCTTCATAGATTCAACATCTTTCTTCAACAGAACTGCAGACTGCACAGATGGTATCTTCCCAAAGGCAAAAGTACTGTAGCTTACTAGATTAGATTTGATATACCTTTATTAGTCCCACAAGGGGAAATTAGGGTGTATATTAGACTTATTAGTTACTATATACAATAATGGATTTCTATACATTTCATCAGGTGACCACTTTTGTTGTAAGATTCAGATAATTATTTATTCAAAGCTTTTAAATGAGAATAAGAAAGAAAAGTATTTCTTTGTGCCCCCCTCTCCCTGTTAATGCCCTACCTGCCCCCCCTGGCAACACTTTGCTAGACCCGCCCCTGCACAGTTACCAGCTGTCAGCTACTTAGAAAAGGATGCTGGGGTTATTTATCTCTCAGAAACAGTTCATAACTTCAACTCATTCATGTCACCTAAAAGGTAAACCTGTTTCTCCATCACCTGTTCAGCTCTGATGATTCAGTAAGGACGTCTCCTGGTTTCATCTTCATGTTTCCCTCTCACCACATATCCAAACCGACATCATGACCAGCAGCTTTACAGCTGTGGCTCCAGCAAACATCAGCTGATACTAGAAATTAATATTAAATAAATTCTAACAACAGCTGATCAAGCTTAAAAGTGCTGCTGTTGTTTACCGCGACATCCGCTGGTTTCCTCTTTCTGGCGCAAAGTGGGCGATAAACAAACAAGAGAGCCGATCAGCTGATCACTGATCAGTTTTCATGATTAAAGTAGAAACAGGAGAGGGAGGGGAGAGAATGAGAGAAGTAGATGCAACTGCGCAGCAAAGACAGAACAACTCCAGCTTTGTGTCTATTTTTTAATTCTAGTCCGGGACAAATCGCTTCCTTTTCACCTCAGTATGGAGCTCAGTCCAGCTGTGGCTCAATACATCAGTTGCTTAACGTGGAAATACACATCCAGGGATGAGCTTACACACCTCACTTCTCTGGGAGAGTTTTCCCCGAGATGAAATGCCGCAGTTAGGAAGCATGTAGGAGGCTCCAAATGCTCCAGACCGCCGTCTCGCAGACAACAGCCGCTCTGTCACGTGACACATGCTGCTCTGATGCGCCGAGCTGGGTTACGCCAAGTAGCGCGTTTTGTGAGGGGATTTTGTGATACTTCGGGTCGGATTACATTTTTTATTTCTCTCCGATATCCGATCCAGTAATTTAGGTCAGTATCGGAGCGATATCGATACGTCATATCGATCGGTCCATCTCTAACAAAAACTGAAAATCTGAACCAAAAGCCAGGGGCTACTGAATCCTGACTGAAACTCTCAAAACAAATCAAAACTCCACACCTGGCTCACAAACACCTGCACATCACTCACTATAGCATTTACTGACACTGATCATCTATTTTGGAAGCATTCTTCACTTTCATTAGACCACGTCAGCCGGTTAGGTACCCGAGTCCTAGCAGCGAAGGAGCTGTGCAGACATGTGACAGACTCTTTGGATCTCCTCGAGCTGCTGCAGTCATGAATAGTTCGGTTTCATCTTCCAGCTCCAGCCTCACCAACTGAGTGCAGCACACCACAGTCCTGGCTCCACAATGCTGTCGCCAGCTCTTCCCTTACTTTATGCTCAGTCGTTATCCCAGTTACTGACACAAGCTCACAATGTAAGACAGAGTGGCCTGGTCATCAGAAAGCACTAACCTACCAATCTCTGTAATTCTAACATAAGGAACCTTATGTTATTATGAAAAGGATTTCATTACCTCTTAAAAATGAGACCCTTTAGTTCTCATTGAGACTGTGCCTCACCAGCTGATCCTGTATTAGGCAACATGTGTTTTGTTGTTTTTTGCTCTCTCTCACCTGCCGGGGGCGGTGCTCAGTATGGGCTCCCGCCCCTGGCCCACGCACCTGCCATCTCCACACCTACTGCCTACCCAGGTGATGGCAAGGCCTATTTAAGATGGCAGCACTGTGTTATTCGTCGCTGGATCGTTGAGCTATCAGCGCCAGTCACTCTGCTGGTTTGTATTAATAAACTGACTGTCTACTCTGCAAGGACTCCCGGTCTGCGCCTGAGTCCATTAACTAACACCTGACAGAGGCTTGGCTCGAACCACAGCACCGCTGCCCTCTCAAATCAGCTTTTATGTTCCCTTCTTAAAGTTGACCAGCTCACTGTGGTTGATGATTCTTCTAACACTGACCAAGTCATTGAATTTAGTCCCAGTCAAAACAGTGGGCACCACCCTCGACCGCGTTTTCACCCTGGATCTGTCCTGTGTGTGTCCGTTTTACTGTTTTGTAAGGTATTTTTCACACTTCTAAAAGTTTTGCCTTCCCACAGGACATCTCGACACTTTTTCCTACCTGCTACATTTTCAGCTCTCTTCTCTCATTTGCCCATCTGAGCACCTACCTCTTTATTATCTTGGTGCTGGCCACAATACTTCAAAAACAGCCACTGTCACCCCTTTGCTTAACCCTCCCCACATTTTAAACAGTCGATGTCCTGATGTGCTCGGGTGAAAGAGAGAGTCTGACTTTGTTTCTGCTTGATCTGTGTGCAGCCTTCAACATCACTGAATTGGAATCTCTGGCACTGCTTTCATGTGGTCACATTTTGATCATTTCAGAATTCACATTAGCAATTACTCAAACCCCCCCCCCCCCCCCCCCCATATCCATCACCGTCACTCCCTGATAGTAATGCATGAATGGTAAACATGAAATAGTCGGTTACAGCATGAAAGAAACACAAGTGGAGCTCCATTAGGCCTGGGCATCGTTGCTGATTTCTACAACCGATTCATTCTGATTCACAAGGTCAACTCAGAAATATAATTATGGTCATTTATCTTGGATATGTACTGTCAAGTAGGAACCTGCTACACCTTGTAAATTAAAAATATTTAACTCTGTTTCTCTGCAACTACAAACTGAGTGTAAACTGTCTAAGTATAACAAGAAAGCTGACACTTCATCACAGCAGACTGTGTCAAAGTCACTGAGGATAAAACACTGAGGTGTTCCTGGCCCGGTCTTTTGTAGCATATAACGCCCCTGACTATATGCTGCAGTAGATCAAAAATGGAAGAAAACCATGAATCAACATGTGAACATTACCTGATGCTGCTGAAGTGAAGCAGAGCAAACAGAGATTTTAGCTAAGCATTTTCCAATTTGGCACAATGTGTAAAAGCTGAAATTTCTTCAGTACTGAAAAGCAGAAATGGGGCTTTTTGACAGAGAAAAAACGATTTAATTTGAATAGGAATATCGATTTTTTTAACCCACCCCTATATTAGACGCACACAGCAAGGTGTCCTGTCACTGTGCAAGCGCTGGGATAAGTCTGAATGACATTATTCACTTTATGAAAACACAAATCAAGTCAAGTCAATAATCTGCTTTCCATGTCGGAGCTCCCCGATCATGTTTGTATGAAGGATGGGAACTCTCATCGCATCAGATCTAACATTTAACTTAACAACATTTTAACAGGATACAAGAATTATACACGTTATTAGATAAGGATACACTAGACCAGCGGTCCCCCACCTTTTCTGCTCCACGGACAAGTTTAATGTCCGACAATATTTTCATGGACCGGCCTGTAAGGTGTGGCGGATAAAAACAACTAAATAACATGATACGCCCGACACAAAAACTTCTATAAATATGATAATAAACAAGAATTCACCGTGTCCCACATAGCGAGCAGGTCTGGCTCAGATCTGGTATCACGCCGGCACTGCTGGCTGACGCCTGGCATGATGAGACGTAAGTCATCCAGATACAGGCCAGGCCTGGCATAGATGGCACTGTCTTATAGCACATCTGTCCTGATTGTGGTGTATGTGGCCCAGGCCCATAGAAAACAGGTCTGGCCCGGATCTGCCATCAAGCTGGCACTTCTGACTGACCGGTGTCATGGCTGAGTGTATGTCAACCAGATGTGGGCCAGGTCTGGCAATGATGGCAGTGTTTATGTTCCTATTTTCCGGGAGAGTAGAACAGCACTATATAAGAATCAGTCCATTCACTGTCTGAACAGAGGTTTGTCATGTTACTTTTGCACTGTTATGTTCCGGCACATGTTGTCATTACATGGCTTGATTAAGGGATACATTAGGCTGACATCTGAGGCCAGAGCTGAAACTGTTCAGGGCCAGCACAGGGCCAGCAGTGTGCCTGCAACTGGCCTTGTGCTGGCCCATGTGTGGGCCACCTCTGGCAAACCTGATTGATCTGGGCCATCAAAAGGCCGTCATTCTTTGCGGTATGTGGGCCATGTGTAAACACATTGTGTGGGCCAGATCCGGGCCATTCCAGTTTTGCTATGTGGGGTGATTGTGTAACTTTATTAGCAGCCTCCTCCTGAAATGCGCCAACAACATTGAGAGTAACATCCTCCTCTGTGCCCCTTAATGCACTCTCGTCGTTATGGTAACGCGTAAATTTTTTTTTTTAAATAAGTGAGTCTGAAGCTGGAAATCTAATGGGTGATGTTGAATGTTATCGGTGTATATGAACCACAGGTTAGATGTCAGTTTAAGGAGAAAGACTACTTCCAGAGTAAGATGGATTAAGTAGGACACAGTGTCCACAGGGGAGAGAGTGGGGACTGGAGAAGACTTCAGTGGACATGTAGGTGAAGAAAACAGATGTGATGAGGAGGTGTTCAGTAGGTATGGTATTAAGGAGAGAAACGCAGAAGGACAGATGTTGGTGGATTCTGATACTTCAGAAGGATGTGGAATATAGCATAGCAAGGCTAGCATGACAGTGGACACAGGAGGATCATATGCAGAAGGGGAGACTGTAAGGTGGTGTCAGAGGGGAATGCAGCCAGGCTCTGTCAGATGGCAGTCTGTAGAATGGCTTCAGACATTAAGAAGACAAAGCGAGTGAAGGCAGAGGCAAGGATTTAAATGGTGGAGGTTGAAGGAGGAGGAATAGTCCACAAAGTTCAGGGAGGAGCTGAGAAAGCACGACTGGAGTGCTGAGGAACTTCTGGTGTATCCTGTTGGACAGAGGAAGGAGAACATGAAGTTTTGGTGATACAGGAAAGCATTCACAGGAAGAGGTTGGCAATGAGAAAGTTCAACAGTCATGGAGATGAACAAAGTAGACAGGAGTGCTGGGAGGCTAGATGTACAACAAAGAGGGAGATGGCAAAGGAAAAGCGTTATGTGAGAACGAACACTGTGGAAAGAGAAAAGGAGTGGGTTCACCACAGCCAAGGTCTAGACACACGTGCAGAGGAGGGAGAAAGGATTTGGACAAAGGATCTCGAAGATAGAGCAGCCAGCAAGGACGAAAAGAAGAAGACCACAGAGAAGGTTCCTGGATGTAGCAATGGAAGACATCAGGGGGGTTGGTGTGAGAGAAGAGGATGCTATGGGTAGGCTGAGACAGAGCCAGGCGATCTGTTGTAGTGACCACCAAACGGAAAAGCCGAAACACGTCATAGAAGTAAGATTAAGGCATTTATGAGTGTTACATTTTCACTATTCCCAATCCAAACGAAAACAGTCTTGCTGGGATACAGATCTTTCTCAGCTTTAACACTGCACACCCATCTGGTCACACAAGTCAGTGCAAGGCTTGTTCCCATGAGGAAAACTCCAGTGTGGGTCTGAAACGTGAGACCCTGCCAGAATGTCAAACTATGTCTGAATCACAGAGAACTTTGATCATTTGTTATTTCGCGAGAATTTGCTCTCGTGACTGCTTTTTTTAAGCTCTTAACTCTGTATGGCATGACAACTAACCACAGCATATGGTAAAATAGAGTGTTTCCTATCTCTATACCACCTGCAGAATATTTTTATTTCTTTCACTAAGCAGCCACTTTGTGTCAGGGAGTTAACCGGTAAGTAGCCAATATCACATTTCTAATGTGCTCTGCTTTGATTAGATTATATGCACCCACATGCTTACTTTGGCGTCCTTTCAAGGGCACTTTGAATAAGCAAACACCGTTTGTCATCAAGTCACTGTAGTCTACTGTCAGTTTGGAAGAAAAATGAATCGTAATCAGATTACAGACACTCCTTTTCTACACAGAGTAACAGTAACAGCCCTCTTATTTGTCCAGTACAGGTGCCTGCATCACAAAACTGTTACACCATCAAGCAACAGCAAGAAGTCACTGCAGCTGATGAAAAACTATTTAAATTGAGAAACAAAAGTGCTTTCACCTCTTACACCAGACACAGAACAACATCCACACATAAAAGCTATCAGTTGTTATTAGCCAACCAGCTAAAGTATTAAGTCATAACATATGCCTCCGTCTTTTATTATCCTGGCACACAAGTAGGCGTGCCAGGATAAGAAAGATAACACATTAAAGTGGAAAGATTAGCCTGAGTAACAGGCCAGAGTAAGACTGAGTAAGCTTTGCAAAAGCCTGAGGCACAGGACATTTATCTAGCTGCTGTTTACTTCCCCAAGGACACTTTGGTTAATGACTGCCCACTTTAAAATCTACTGGCTTTTATTTTGCTGTATAGTTGCTGGACATGCATGCAATTTAACCGCTATGGGAATGTTCAGTCAAAGGGTCGGACAACTGACAACGGCTTTCCTCTATAGCCGGAGCTGAGAATCTAACACATAAACCCAGGAAACTTTAACTAAAGGTTACATCTACAAGTAACTAATTACAATTACAATAGTATAACAAGTAATCAAGAGGAATTAAATACGTGGACTTCCTTATTCTTATTTATCTACATAATTACCATGGTTGATTTCAAAGCGTGAACAGTCACGTTGACCCATTCATTAAATATTTGTGGGAAAGTGCAGCGTGACGACGTGTTTTGCCAAATGATAATAACACAAAACACTCATCATCCACCATCCTGCAGCATCTGACTGAAGCCTTAAATACTGTGCATAAAAATATTTATGTGAAACACACACTGCACAACCACCTGTGTCACAAGACAAGGCGTGAAACTTGCACTGAGATACTAACGGTACAGTTTGGTATACTTTGTTGTGTATTTTGTATGTTTTTGGACAAAGACACCATAGTCGTCATTTTCCTACGTACGTGTCCACAATACATTTTAAATCAAGCAATCAAGATGGAACTGACTTTCAGTTTTCATTCCACAGTTTCAAAAAAGAATTGCATTAACTGTTTACAGACATTGTTAAACCTTTAAGACCTACCACAGAACCAAGTCCGCCAGAGCTTATATTATATTTTTACCTGCTGTGGAGCCATTTTTGGGAGCACTTCAAGTTGCTATACATCAATACAACCATTATAGCCCAAATCTTAATAATATGTCTGCATTATGTGCATAGCAATTACATAAAACTGCAAAGAATGCGATAAACTACAAAAAATTGAAAATCGTTTTTGTTTTTTTAACATATATTTCTAGTTAGAGAAATTTAAGAGGCTTATCCCTCAAAACTGTAAATACAAAAAAGTTGCACAAAATAGTTTCCCACCACAGGAAACTTAATTTAAGTGTCTTCATAGTTTTATTTTTGAAATACACCAATTTTTATACACTGCAGGAAAAACGAAAATAAATATTATAATGCAAATTTGCAAAAAAAAGCAGCATCTGCATCAAAATAAACTATTTCCAGCTGTGCAATATGAGTCCTAAGCATCCCAGAAACGACACAGAAAGTCATAAAGTCAAACATAACTTTTAAAAACACCAGTATAGGCTCATAAGGCCACGATGGTAAAAAACTACATTTCCGCAAAATGACGTCACTTCCAGTTTCGGGCAGGTCATGGCGGACATGCGATAGTTCGCGCTGATGGACGGAGGAAGTGTTACAAACAGCTGATCGGATCAGCAAAGCGTGTTTCTGGAATATTATGTTTTTGTTGCTGCGAGTGCTTTTTATGCAGTTTTTGCAAAGCTATATGTGGAAGGAAACCGTGACCGAGGACAAGCTGATGGCATCAGATGTAAGTACAACTCCTCCGGTTTCATATGCAGAAAAAATTATTGCGCTAGCTTACGTGGTTGCAGAACACCCGGATTTAAAAATAGTTACGCAAAATGGAGCGTGCCGGCTCTGACCGGTTTTAAAGGGTTAAACCCAGTCTCTCATTTCCATCATCTCTACAGAAACGACACCCATTCCAATTATTTTAAAGCACCGCCTTTGATGAAGCAATCAATGTGCTGTGGGTTGGTGTCTTGCAGCGTCTATCACCCTCAGACCAATGTGTTGGTGGAGCAGCTGGATAAAACTCCACAATTCTCAAGGATGAATGCATTTGGGATCACTGCCCAGACCCTCTGCTGTTGGGAGCTACACCAGGCCTCCACAGGACTTTCTCCCTTTGAGTTACTCTATGGCAGGGAGCCGCGGGGGTGTTTAAAGAAAACTGGGAGGAAAGTCCAAGCCCACCTAAGAAATACATTCAATAAGTTCTGGACTAAAGCTACACACAGTGGGGAGGTTGTCATTGGAGAACAGGAACCCAACAGAGGGGCTAGGCCCAGACCATCTTTACCAAGAGGTAAAGTGCTGTGCTACTCCCTTCCTCTAGCTCAAAGTTACTCGCCAAGTGGCAAAGAGCCATGGTGGGGGACGCTGACCTCCTCAAAGCATCGAGAGAAGCTAAATCCACTTCTCTGGCGAGCCTGGTGAAGGGAAAAAATAAGCTGGGGCCGGGGACGCCATGTTTCACTATTCCCACCTCCCTCCATTGTGAGGACTATCTCACACAGGCCCAGAGAGCGGATGTTGCTGCAATGCAACAGCGTTTTGCAGATGTGTTCTCCATCCTGCCTGGTTGTACCACTCACATAGAGGACAATTTTGACAGGCGCCCTGGCGTGATGGTGTGCTCACGGCCCTATCAGTTACACAAAAGACAAATTGTTAAGATGGAAAAGGCGGAAGTGCTGAAAATGGGACTAATAGAAGATTCACGCCCCACAGTTTTTGTGGTGAAGAAAGATGGGTCTATATGGTTCTGTGTTGACTAACATAAGACCTGAACGAGGTCTCACAGTTTCATGCGTATCCCATTCCCCGGGTCGACGGGGTGGTTGATTGCTTTCGCCATTACCTCCTGGGGCGCTCTTTCACCATCTGGTCAGATCAAACCCTGCTGCAGTAGCATGAAGCATGAAGCATGCCAACAGCCAGATCACCCAGTGCTATCTGGCCTTACAGCCTTTTAAGTTCAAGCTGGTCCATAGGCTGGGGGTACACATAGTCACTGCTGATCATGGTGGGCTAGGCTGCACGGCTCCCCGGCCTAAGTCAGAAGTGGGGGTATGGGACAGGGTGTGGTCTGTGGCTCAGCTGCAGGGAAGGGGAGGAGCAGTGGGTTCACGGTGTGGCGTCATCAGCTAATTATGCGTCTTCTGATGATAGAGCAGTGATTGGCTGAGCTGGAGTGTGGCAGCTGGAAAGGTGTGGAGTGGACTGACTGAAAAACACTGTAAATAAACATACACTTGGGTGTGGTTTAGCTCAGTGGGATGAGCGGGCAACCGTATGCCATATGGCTGAGAGCGGCGGGCCCGGGCTCAGGGTTTGAGTCCGACCCGCGGACACATCCCCCCCTCACTCTCCTGTCAGTCTTCACTGTAACTATCCAATAAAGCCAGAGAAAGGCCTAAAAATAATCATTTAAAAATAAACATTTCATTGGCAACGAGAATATGATTCCCAGAGACTCGTGAAAACATGAATATTGATGTTTAGCATGATTTAAACGTGTGTGTTTGTGTCATCGTTTGATCATTTTAATGATATATTTGCTTTTCTTACCACAACACATAGAAAGCTTTGTAGCTAATTATAAACACTTTTTACATGGAATACCTCATTGAGAATGCTTTCCAGTGTGGGAGGTGTGTCCACTTGTGGAATGTCAAACTCCTTATCATCAATCTGAGAACAAAAGTCAAACAGAAACATACAGGATCAGAACGCTGCACTAGTGTCTCGGTGTCCTGCTTTAACTTATCATGTACACAATGCATTTTAGCACAACACAAGAGAGCATGCAGCACAATTATGACTGCAATTTATAATAATCTATTGTAATTTGTGACTGAACATTCTTCAAACTAAGCTTTGCTTTGCAAGGAAAACACATTTGTGAGCAGCAGAGTTGAGTATGTGGGTAGTGCCCATGCAAAACCAGCTTGTTTTGCTATTTACTTTATTTGTTGTTTGGTGCTGTTTGATGCCCGGAGTCTAAAGAATCAAGCTACATTTGCAACTTAACACTTTTTCCATTTAACAAACTGGAGCTTCAGGAGCATGTGGAAGTTTTAATCACTGGACTGGTTCAGGACAGTCTGACTGTGGAAGCCGAGGCCAAAGGTGCTTAAGCCACATAAACCACCTGTGTAAAGAGCTGCAGACTGCAGTTTACAGACTTATCCCGTCCAGCCATTACAACTTAAAGGAAAGTTTTCACTGCTGTTATTGAGTCTGAAGGTTGATTTTATATGGACAACAGCTGATGCACTTCTGCCCATGAGGAGCACAGACTTCATTTCTGCTGCTCCTCTAAATTTCTTCTCTGTAAGAATTATGAGTCTGTGTGCTAAAAGAATTCTTTGACACTATTTCCCTTTTTCAGCAGATCGAGCTCCTGCAGACTCCAGATGAAACGTCCACTCTGTGTGGCTCTCACAGCAAACACTCGGTCACATCCAATAGAGACGACTGTGCTGCGGTTTGCAGACACGTGTAACAAAGCTTCCATACACAGCTTTGCATAATGGACACATGTAACGACAGCTGCTCCATCCTGAACTCTCTGCTCTTTAAGCCCAACATACATGACAAGTACTGCACTCTGTGTGTACACATGCTTAGATGCAGCTGACCAACAGATGGCAGCATTAGATAGCTACACTGTATTATGACAGCCTTCCATAAATATGTGCTAAGGTTACAATGCAGGGCTATGTTACTAAGATTACTTTACATGACAGCAGCACAGTGTCTTGTGAAGCCTGTTAGGAATGTCTCAGTTGAAGGAAGAGACCCTACAGAGTAGAAAAGCACATTTTAATTACTGCTGAAACACAGTCCACTGTGTAATATCATAATTAGGGGCAGATCCTTCTGACAGAGAGCAGAACGAAAAGCAGTCAAAATCCAGAATGAGCTTTGACTGTCCTCATGAAGCCAGAAGACTCATTGAAAAGCTGCTGACTGTCTAACTCCAACTGAGGTTGTAGGCTTCAGGAGGCAGCTAACACAAAGAAAGAGCTCAAAGCCCAAAGCTGCTTTTCCATTTATGGATCAATTTTCTGATACTTACTAATGGAAGATTTGTTTTCTTTCAGTTGCCGTCTCTTTTGTTTCTCTTAATGCAGGCAAATGCTTGTGCAATTAAATTAAAAGAACCCATCTTTTTGCCCACATTGTCTAGAAAGTCTTGCTCCTCAAGCAAACAGCAGCCAAATGGCCAATCTAGCAGGATCCCCTAAGAACTTGCTATTACTTCATCATGATTTAATCACACAGCTTGATTCACTGAACACAGATTCAGGTGCTGGAAACATTTCCCAGGACATTTCTTTGAGATTGACATGATAGAGCTGGTGCAGTACAATGCAAATGTCCCATCACGTCCCAAAGCTGCTCTGTTTGGATCTGTTGGCTGTTTAGGCCATCTGAGTACAGTGAACTCATCATCATATCTGAGCTGATATGAGATGGTGTTATCCTCCTGGAAGCAGCCATCAGAGAATGAGCACAGTGCTGTCATAAAGGGATGCTCTTGTGCATATCGTGGTTGTAACAAGTGGTGACTGACTTCTTCTTGCATTCCTAACAGCACGAAGCAGACTCGCCATTCTTCCCAGTCCTTTGACAACAGCAACTCCCAGGGAAATACCCAGGAAATTATGCACTAAATTCATACCATGTGATTGGCTGATTTAAGAATTCCCATTCAAATGCAGTTAAACAATTGTACTTAATTGTACCCAATGAAGTGGACAATTAGTGTTTCTTAGGAAAATCTGAGATCATGTATTAGAAGAACTAAAAAGAAATGCATCTGTGCACTGAAGGTGTTTTTGCAGAGGACAATGAACACTGTTTTATACAAGACTAATGCTGAGAGTGTAAAAAATGTCATTTAAAAATGCAACAGCTCATCTTTTGCTTTTAAAAAAGGAACATTCTCCTTAAAACTGACCACAGATGCACCGATCAGCCAGGGACAAGAATCTTCACCATGTTTTGGGCCCTGACCAGTGACGGGCCAGGCAGCCTCGCATATATTATTATGAACCATTTGATTTTAAGCATGCACAGCACTTGCTCAGCGGCACAATGTCGCTCACACATTCACAGAACAAGCTAACATGTGGTTAGCGTGGAAGCTCTTTGCTGTGAGTGCAGAAACAAAGCAAACTGCAAAAATGTGCGTGACAACAAACCTCATCAGACACTAAATCACGTTCAGTCAGCTGAACTTTCAAGATGGTAACAAAGTGGATACAATTAACAACATCCAGAGCTCAGAGGCAGCTAGCCTCGTCATGAGGACCCAAGAAGGTTAAAGGACAATTGGGGAGAAAACGAAAAAAGCACTGATTTCCTGTTATATGCTGAAGTTAGAAACCTCTGATGGTAAACGATGGACGCACTTGACATTTGTTTTGTTACAAAAATCTCTGCACTTGCTTTTGTCTGGTGAGGTAAAGGTGGGAGGCTGTACACCAGCTTATTCTCTCTTCATCTGCTGCAGCTCTCCAGTAGCAGTGCATGTTTTCAGTTGTTTCAATGACAGAAGATCATGGAGCTTACAGCACTTTGGGGAAAATTAGAATTATTTCTCTTTTTATAACAAATATTTTGCATTGAAGAAAAGTTGTTGGGGTTTTTTGCTTTTCTTTAATGTCAGTTATAGCTCTTAGAAAGAAAACTGGAATCTGCAAAAAGGACCAGGTCAAACTAAGGAAAAGAGAAAAGCAGAAATCGGATGATCTCTATGACTGTCTTATTGCCAGTCTGGGGAATCGATGTTTTCGTTTAGATAAACTGTGCCACGTCCCGACAGCACAGTGAGAACTACTTGATTACATCCCAAAAGGTTGATTCTGCTCATCTGGACGTAAAACCAGTTCATTCTAAGCGTGTGCAACACATTAACTTTTGGGGATTTCCTCACCTGGATGATTGCGCATGCGTCACATGACAGCTGTCACACTTTAACATACAGCCTTGGTCATAAATGGGCTCACCAAGCTCACCTTGAAAACAGTAATGCTGGTATGGGCTTTCATCACTACATTACATCATATTATGCAATTTGAAAAAGTGTAAACAAACAGGCGCCACTGGGCCTCATTTTGAGCCATCGGAGGATAATCATGATCGTTATTAACACGGCGTTTCTGCCCGTTCACGTCAGAGGCCCGTGCGTTGGTGATTTATTGCAGTCGCATGTCATTCTTTCACACCTAGATCAAGGTGTAGTCCAGCTCTTCATGCACCTGTAAACGTCACCAGCTGAACTACACCCCAGCGGAGTTCGTGCTAACCCCACACAGCAAAGCAGGACGAATAAAGAGCCTCTCACCGAGTCCACCTCCATCAGGTTCAGCTGGGAAGAGGCAGACAGTAGGCTGTGGGAGTCCGGGGAATGCGACATGTCTCTGTTTACACGGACAAAACTCGGACCGCTGCAGAAAACAGAGGCGCTTTCCGTATATTGATCTACGCATGCGCGACAATGCGTAGACAATTCAAATCGGAACTCGAAATGGGTTTTACGCCCTTCCTTTCACAATAAAAGCGCAGGACTCATACAGTGAGTGAACTCGGCTCAATCCTCCCAGTGACCCTGTGGACAAGTGGAAATAAAAGGATGGACAGACATTACCTCGTTAAATGAACTCTGGCTATAAAGCCTATTTAAGGGGCAGGGATAGCTCAGTAGGTAAAGTGGTCGCCCCATGATCGGAAGGTCGGCGGTTCGAATCCACTTAACGGCTACCCTGAGGTACCCCTGAGCAAGGTACCGTCCCTACACACTGCTCCCCGGGCGCCTGCTTAGTGGGCTGCCCACTGCTTCACTGAGTGAATGGGTCAAATGCAGAGAAAAACAAGTAATTTCCCCATGGGGATCAATAAAGTATCCATTATTATTATTATTAATGATCAATGAAAAAAAAATGTTTAAAAAAACAAACTTTTAAAAGTAACTGCACAAACAAAGAAAAATTTGTGTAATTACCAATCAAATCATAAGAAATATTCACTGATATTGTATAATACGTGTCTCTTTAGTTGTACACTAAACATATTTCACACAAAATATTTTCATCTGTTTTAAAAAATACAGTAATATATGCTTATGAGGTTTGGCTTGAATTCAAACTCTGCTTTGTACATTCTGCATTTCAGAAAAAAATCACAAAGAAAATTCCTTACAAAATGCACACACAAGAAGCTTAAAACTCTCCTGCAACTGAAGAGTTTTAACTGATGTAAGGAAAGACAACCACTTTGTAGAAACAAGCAAAAAATAGATGCAGATACTGCTACTGAGGTATTTTAATCAGAATCTCAATCATAAATTCTTTTCAAAATAAAAAATATATGTAGATTTTATAAAGGATAGTAAAATCACTGTCTCACTCCCTGGGGATGGTATGTGTTCCTCAAGCTCCTCGCGAGTTTGAGGGATCTGTGCATCTTAGCTGATCCTAGGACTGCACTCTTCTGGACAGAGACCTCTGATGTTGTTCCTGGAATCTGCTATAGCAACTTTTCTACTTTTGGGAGTTATAGCTCATAATGTTCCTATTATCACTGAGACCTTCCTTCAACATCTGCTCCAACTGGTCCTGCAGTCCCTGGTAATTCTCTGGTTTCTCTTTTCTTTCTTCAGACTTTATCCTTCAAGCTCGGGTCCTCTACCAGACGCCTGGGAGCTTGACAATCCTCCGATCCTCCACCTTTCTGTCGGCCCTTGGTATTTTTCATTGATCATTTATTTCGAGCATTTGCGTACATATAAACAAAATAGAGCATGTATACAGGAAGGAAAACACTGTCTCCTAGTACAACAGGTGCTCGAAAAGGAGTGAGAAGTAGTAATTCTTATATATCTGTGAAGGTTCTCAGTTATCCAGGTCATTGACGCTTTTCTTTCCAAGGAGCTTGCAAAGAAAAGCGTCTGGACTTCTTTAAGTTGCTTGAAGACGTTTCACGTCTCATCCGAGAAGCTTCTTTAGTTCTAAGGTCAAATGGTGGGGAGCCCCAGATTTAAGCCCAGTGGGAGTGTCCGCCTGCGGAAAATACAGAGACATGCTACAAATGTGCTCACAGAGAGAACTCAGAGAAACCAGACAGACATGGGCACGTGACTGGGTAAACAAACATGAGGACACTCATAAACAAACCAGAAATCTATCATAAATAACAAACTCAGAAGCACTAGAAAACTAGAACACAAATATCGCATACTTTCAAAGAAATAACCCAAAATTCCAAAACCAAACTGAAAATACTGGGTCAGTGATCCAGGACCATGACAGGGTGCTCTGCTGAGCAATCTAAATCCCTCGATGATCCCAGCTCAGCCACAGGTACCCACAGTTTAACATCACTGTCAACACTGCAGGAGACTCTGGAGACAGACTAAGGATGAACATATGTAGTCTCCACTCTTACAGTGTTCACAGGTCAGCATCTGTGTTTCTTCTGATATTTAGTAAAAACTTGTCTTAAGCTGTAATGCAATACAGCATTAAAGCTGTTAATCCATCTGCTGGATCATGGATAGAGAGCTGGAAGTGTACGGAGGTGGAGTCCTGCTCCTAAATGAAGTTTTCCCTTTGACTGTCTTTTTAATTCCCTGAAGCAGCTGGTTGCAGTGGAAGCTTAGCGTCTGTTTCAAACACATTTTTGAAAATATTTTCTTCTTGGCCTTTTATTGGCTTTATTGACAGAGACAGTGAAGAGATGACAGGAAGGAAAGCAGGGGGAGAGAGGAGGAAGCGATTACGTCTTTAAGGCATCTCAAGCATGCTCAATCATCCAGGTAAGTAAATTTCCAAAAGTTCTTTCTGTTAATCTGGAAATCTGGAACTCACATCACTTAGTAATGACAACAACATTATCATCCTTCCGGCAGACAAGGGGAGGTGCACAGTTTTGCTAAACCAGAAAGACTATCATGAGAAAATACTTATGAGCCCCTGAAACGAGACCCAGGAAGTGGCTACAGGAAGGATAGACTGTCTGAGGCAGTTAGAACAAGACGAGGCTACTACCTCATACCACAGGCTGCACCCAGGGGAAGCTACACCAAGTCTGTACGGGTTCAGCTCAACACTGGCATTATTGTCCCTCACATAAATATTGTGAATGTTGACATTGTTGACATTGCCATCACTGACACGGTCAACATCTGGTTCATTCATTCATTCATTCATTCCATGAATGAATGAATGAACCAGCCTCCAAAAATGTTATTATAGATACCAAGATAAAGATTGTTCAGTAAGAGTGCACTATTAGGTTCATAAGCTGGTCCCTGGTCTCCTCTTGGAAACATTTCTGGGTTAACCTGTCGGCCTCCAAGATCATTTTATCTTTTAATTAGCATTCATAGCTGCTGAAAATCAGTTATTCATCAACTTCAACACTGAATACATGTGCTTACCATTACGGTTATTTAGTGATCCATCTGCTCTTCCACTCATTTTGACTACAAGGAACACAAAACAACAATGGTCACTAAACCTCAACTCAGAATGTTCAGAGAATTTGCTTTTTTGTGATAACTTCAGGCTGCGTCCACACGTACACGGCTATGTTTGAAAACGGAAAAATCCTGTCCACATGTGCAGTTTTGAAAAAATATCTCCTTCCACATGTAAACTCTAAAAACAAAGTCAAAAACTGTCAAGAACACGCCAAATCTTAACTGTGTAGAAATGTTGGCCAATCAGAAGTCTAGAAGCCTGGGAGGAAAACCTCTCAAAACCTCACGTACTTCTGTACAATGTAGCTGCCATCACCAGTGTGTGAGTGTGTGTGTGAATGGGTGGATGACTGAATGTAGTGCAAAGCGCTTTGGGTCCTTAGGGACAAATACAGGCCATTTACCATTTCTGAAAAGTTTTTCTCTTCCTGGAAAAGCCGCTAATTTTGTGTTACTTTCACGTGTCTTCATCCTTTCAAATGTTAATAACTAAAGACAGCATTTTGGCTAGAATACACTCACAACTTTGGAATGGGCAAAATGCATACAGCATACATAAATGTATTTATTTATTTTAT
>NC_137434.1:975000-1242500 GCF_964374335.1 Astatotilapia calliptera
TCTAGTAGATTGCTGGCAATAAGACTCAGGAAACAGCAAACTCGTAGTATGGTCCAAAAGTTGAAGTCAGATCAAACCCTAATTACTAAACCAAATCAAATTGCAAGTTGCTTTGCTAATTTTTTCGAGTCATTATATAAAAATTCAGATACATGTAAAGATGACAATACACTATCTGATTTCTTAGAAAAGATCAATTTAAAAACACTGCCAGAATCTGTAGCAAAAGAGTTAGATGAACCAATTCAGGAACAAGAAATTTTACAGGTGATTTCAAACCTTAAAACTAAAAAAAAAGTCCTGTCCCTGATGGTTTTATTAACGAATTCTATAAAAAACTTAAGGACAAAGTCGCACCCTTATTACTGAAAGCTTACCACTGCGCTCTGGAGACTGGGACTATGGCGCCGTCCTGGAACGATGCTACAATTGTCGTAATCCATAAAGAGGGCAAGGACCCCACAAATTGTCAATCATACAGGCCAGTCTCATTACTTAATACTGATTTGCGCATTCTCACCACGATTTTAGCCAAAAGCGTTAGTAAAATTATTACACAGGTTATAAATCCAGATCAAACGGGGTTCATTGCAGGAAGGCACTTTGGGGACAATGTTCGTAGATTGTTGAACTTAGTGTCCTTGTACAAGACCAAACAAGAAGAAACGATGATTCTGTCTCTTGATGCGCAAAAAGCATTCGACAGGGTTTCCTGGCAGTACTTGGGCCATACACTTGAAAGATTCAAATTTGGCCCAAACTTAATTAAGTGGATACAGATTCTTTATTCCAACCCAATGGCGGCTGTACAGGTAAATGGAACAATATCAGCCAGATTTCTGCTGGAACGTGGGTGTAGACAAGGATGCCCACTGTCGCCCCTGCTGTTCGATATAAGTATTGAGCCTCTGGCGCAGTTGATTAGAGATGAACATGAAATTCAGGGCCTTTCAATTAATGGAGAACAGCATAAATTGTCCATCTATGCAGACGATGTACTTTTATACATTTCAAATCCTGCAGTCAGTGTACCTCATTTAAAAGAAATTATTAGTACATACGGTTACCTCTCTGGTTACAAAGTTAATATTGACAAAACATTGGCAATGGATATAGGAGGAAACATTTCACAAACATTTAAGGAGCGATGTGGCTTTAAATGGCCAAACGAAGGTATCAAGTATTTAGGAATTCAGATTCCTCACTCATTATCAGACTTGTTTAAAGTAAATTATGAAGTTATAGTTGCAAAAATAAAAAAAGATTTAGAGAGATGGACAGTCCTGCCTCTGTCTTTCTTAGGTCGGATCGAGAGTATACGTATGAATGTATTGCCAAGACTTCTAGACCTTTTCCTGACCTGTTTATCACCTTCCATGGCTCCAAAACATTGGAAGCATCAGTGCCTATCAGTAGCTCCACATCTGCATTAACGTTGTAAAGTTTAACAGGTTTAAGATGAGGCCACTGATCTGGGGAATATTAACTGTAGAAACTGGCATAGTCTTTTGAGTCAAAACATCTGGCAATGGCATGAAATCATTTGCTTCCAAACCAGACAGAACTTGTGTACTAACAATCTTATCTTGACTCATTGTTCTCAAAAAGATATTGGTCTTTTTACCTTTTACATTCAGCCTTTTTGCCAAAGTTTCTGTACAGAATGTACCTGAACTTCCACGATCCAAAAACGCATAGGTTTGCACAATTTTATTGCTCTTTTGGCTCTTAACTTGAACTGGAACTATAGAAAAAAATTGCATCAACTTCATGACCAGCCCCAATATACCCACATGTCTCTGAAGACGCACCTGGATCTTTTCGCTCTATATGAAGAACCCCTGGGTGCCTTTGGTGACACACGTCGCAATCCAAACGACTCCTACAGTCTTTGCTTGTGTGACCAACTTTTAAACAACCAAAACAAATTCCCCTTTCCTTGATAAAAGTCAACTTATCCTGATGCGTTTTAGCTTTAAACTGCTTACAATTCTCTAGTAAATGATTGCTGTGTGAACAAAACAAACAACTATGCAGAACGGCGGAAGTTGTTCTGCTTCCAGTTGATTGAGCTTTGATTCCTGGCACTGTACTGACATTAGTGGCAAAACTACTTCCTTTTCTCCTTTGCTTGGTAGAACTTGAAGCTTTAAAGCTGCTTCCAGATTGTGAGTCTTGGATGTTGCCAAACACTGGATCTGATGCTACTTTTACCTGTTTTATTATAAAGGCAACCAGATCAGTGAATACTGCTCTGTAACCATTTTGTTCCTGCAGTTCATAGGCAACAACTCTCCATCTTTCCCTCAATTTGTATGGAAGCTTCATAACAACCATTCTCATATTTGAGGGCAAATCCAACTCCTTCATATAAACAACTTGCTGCATTAGATTCGAACATCCTTGAAGAAAAAGAGAGAATGACTGTAGACCTTTCACATCCTCACTTTTAATAGGTACCCAACTCACAATCCTCTCCATATATGCAGAGGCAATTTTATTTTCGTTCCCAAAATGTTCTTCAAGAAGATCTTTGGCTGTGGAATAGCCCTGCTCAGGAGGTAAGTGCTGACAACTATGCACCAAATCTCTAGGCTGCCCCCTAGTGAACTGCTCTAAAAAATGCAGACAGTCGCTCCAGTTATCAGTTTTAACTTCCACTCCATTTTCAAAGGCATTCATAAATGATCTGTACTGTAAAGGGTCTCCATCAAACACAGGGATGTTTCTGGCGGGGAGGACAGAAGATAAGTTTTGTTTTACAAGCAAAGTAGTGATGTCATTTTGCTTTTGCATAATATTTACAATCTCCTTCGTGCAGTTCCCAGTCAAAGTAGGAGACTGAGGCTGTGTTTGCTGCGTCACTTGAGCTGAATCATCAACCTGATGTTGGGTTTGACTTTGTCTAGGTACGATTACTTGTGATTCAGATGCAGAATTTATACCAGAGTAATCTCTTGATGTTGGAACAAATGTATCGGCACAAGGATTTAAACTAGGCGCTTCTTGTACGTGCCCTCTTTCAAAATAAGAGTTCATTCCATCAGAATGCTCAGAGCTACAAACTGAATTTATTTTTAAGACACGAAGCTTTGCATTAGTGGCTGCCAGCTCTGTTTCCAAGGATAATGTCTCCTTTTCTTTTCTCAGTTTTCCTCTTGCGCTTCGATAGAATGTTTTTTCTTTAATGCAGCGAGTCGCTCCATGAGCGCTGCCTTGTCAGCCGCAGCTTTAATGCAGGCGGAAGATGTTGATGAAATTCGACTTTGCTGTGACAAGGTTTTTGAAGGTGGTTTTACACTTGAGATATTAGAGACACTGTCTTCAGGTTTTATTTCATCCAAACTTTCAACAGCTTTATCATTACGAACAGTATTGCTTTGTTCAGTATACGGCTCGCCCGCCTCCTGCAACCAAACCTTTACTTTGTCCATAAAAACAGAGAATGCTGTCACCTTCGACTGAAAATGTGCATTTTGCCTTTTCACTTCATCTTCTGGCAGTGGCAAACTTAAAAAGGATTCTTGCAAAACGTTTGCATCTTGATAGCATTTAATAAACTTCCCAAATTCAGAAGACACTTCCTTAACGTTTTCATGTGAGGTCATTAAAGCGGAAATTTTCCCCATGTACTTAGATGCTTGCTTACACATTGAACTGCGCTTTTCTTGGCATGTCTTTATATACAAATCCAAACCTTTTGGCGTAAATTTAACGCTTCTTTTCTCTGCTTGCATCTCAGTGTCATCCTCTCGTTGAATATCCGACATTTTTATTGTCCTCTTGGATTATTTCAAACTTTATAAAGATGCACAGCACACTGAGAGTCCATAGCCTAAAGTACAAACATGACATCCATTTACCTGCCTTTTGCAGCGGACAAACATTTCCACAGAGGGCGTTGGCATGTTTCAATTAGCGATCCAATTTTGCACCAATTTAGTACGTCAAAACTCAGTTCATCAGTCTTTGTAGTGAAATTATGTCTTTAAACTCCAATAGCTTCACCGTTTTCCTTTACGGTTTAAACAATATTATCACTCACCAGCTTTGATGAACGAGTGACATGTTGATCCAGGCCTCAACATCAAATCCGTCTGGATTACTCACCAGACGATCCAATACCTTTTATTCGAGTTCGACGGTGATCCTTGAAATCCTTATATCCATTAATGAAGGATTATTCCTTTGTCCACGGGAAGGTTTTTTACTTTATGTAGTGGCAATTCCTTTACTTTTGTAAGATCAAACGTCCCACAACTTAAAGTCCACAAGCCACTGCTGCACTGAGGTAATATTTCGTACGCAGGCAAAAGAAGTCCATTGTCCAAACATTTTAGTTGAAAGTTTTGGTTTATTTATCCATCTTGGCAAGCAATAACAAGATCCTTCCTGCTGCTTCTCCTGCTCTGGTAAAAAAACCATAGGCCCACCCCAATGCATGCTGGTCCTAAACCAGTCTCTTTATTTATAGAAAAAAATGGCCCTACAGCTCTTACTAACTAATTTAACAAAATAACAACAAACAAAACAAATCATTTAAAACAAAATATTAACCGACAAATAAACCCCAAAATATAAGTAAACTAACAAACTTTAACTAATTTCAAAAATAAGAACAAAAACAAAAATAAAGAACAAATAGCTCCAACACCTGGCTTCAGAGCATGGTCAAATAGCGGGCTTTATAAACTATGTCATGTTGTGAGGAATGGGCACCTGAGCTCATTTGAACAGTTGAGAGGTCAGTTTCAGCTTCCTTCTTCTGACTTTTTTAGGTTTCTGCATTTTGGAGCCCTCACCCATTGAGGAAATATTTCTAAAAACATTTCAAAGTAATTCCTCCCCAAAATTAATCAGTAATTTTTATAACGCATTTATGAGTTTCAATACAAATGTAACTTTGGATATTAAGGCAAGGTGGGAAGCTGAGACTGGCACTCAAATTTCAGAGGACACCTGGGAAGAGGTGTTCGGCGAAGCCCATCTTGTGACTAATTCTGAGCTGTGGAGAGAATTTAAATGGAAGGTGGTCATGAGATATTTTAGAACCCCAGAGATAATGGCCAAAATGAAGCCTACAAATCCTGACACCTGTTGGCGAAATTGTGGTACTTATTTAGGAACCCATTCACATATATTCTGGTCATGCCCAAAACTCTGCTCATTTTGGAATGACATATTTAAAGTTCTCAACACAGTTTTCCAACAACCATTAACGAAAGACCAACAGCTAGCCATTTTAGGAGTATTTTTGGTTTTGCGGGAAACAATAAAAGTATCTCTTAAGAATCCTGCTTACAGCAGCACTAAAGTGTATCACTATTAAATGGCTGAATCTTGACCCACCTTCATATAATATGTGGCTTGATAAAGTGAGAGAAATTTACCAGATGGAGGAAATAACATACGCTCTGCGGATTCAGAGAGAGTTGTTTACTGAGCGTTGGCGACCCATACATGCTTTACTGTTTCAATAGTTTAGCATAGGTCTGTTTCGTTTTGTTCATTTATGGCTAGATTTGTCACGTTATTTAATGTTACATAAAGTTTTTGTTTTGTTTTCTTTTTGTTGTTGTGTGTTTGTTTGCTTGCTTGGGTTTTGGTTTGCTTTCCAGTTTTGCTTTGTGCTTCCTAATTGCAGTTCTTATTTTGATCTACATTTCTGCATTGCGGTTTCTGTAACTGTCCTACTTGTGAACATTGACAAGTACAAGTTACAATGTTGTAAATTATAATAAAAATTGAGTTTAAAAAAAAAAAAGACAAGAAAGCTCCTTACCATGCATGGAGGGTTTCACCCCAAGTCCAGCACCCTGAGGCTGTACGCCAGGGGTAGGCAACTCCAGGCCTCGAATGCCGGTGTCCTGGAGGTTTTAGATCACACCCTGGATTAACACACCTGAATCAAATGATTAGTTCATTACCAGACCTCTGGAGAACTTCAAGAAATGCTGAGGAGTCATTTAGCCCTTTAAATCAGCTGTGATGGATCATGGACACATCTAAAACCTCCAGGACACCGGCACTCGAGGCCTGGAGTTGCCTACCCCTGGTGTACGCTAAGCAGAAGGAAGGGGGCCGGGGACTGGTGAGTGTCAGCACCACAGTCCAGGATGAGACAAGGAACATCCACGAATACATCACGAAGATGGCCCCAACTGACCGAGTGCTCAGTGAATACCTCAGGCAGCAGAAACCCAAGAAAGAGGAGGGAGACGAGGAACCATCATGGAAGGACAGGCCCCTGCACGGTATGTACCACCGGCAGATAGAGGAGGTGGCTGATATCCAGAAATCCTACCAGTGGCTGGACAAAGCTGGACTGAAAGACAGCACAGAGGCACTAATCATGGCAGCACAAGAACAAGCTCTGAGCACAAGATCCATAGAGGCTTGGGTCTATCACACCAGGCAAGACCCCAGGTGCAGGCTGTGTAAAGATGCCCCAGAGACAATCCAGCACATAACAGCAGGGTGCAAGATGCTAGCAGGCAAGGCATACATGGAACGCCATAACCAAGTGGCCGGCATAGTGTACAGGAACATCTGTGCCGAGTATAACCTGGAAGTCCCGAGGTCAAAATGGGAGATGCCCCCAAGGGTGGTGGAGAATGACCGAGCTAAGATCCTGTGGGACTTCCAGATACAGACGGACAAAATGATTGAAATATCTATATACAGTGTCCCTCGCTATAATGCGGTTCACCTTTTCCCAGCCAACATGTATATATGGGCCCCACCTGGTTTTTGCTCGGGCTGGATGGGTACCATGTGGGCATGGTCTCAAACTGGGCTTTTTGTATGGGGCCTACTTGGGTTCTTCACATTAAACCCATATGGGCCATCCCAAGTGAGCACTTTTAGTAGGTCCTAGCTGGGTCAAACATGGGAAACACTTAACTTGGTCCAAAATGGGAAACACATGTTGGACCCACTTGGGTTTTCCACCTGGGATAGAAATGGGCAAACACAGTCATTTAAGGATAGGCTGTTGTTGTGTGCCCCAGGTGGGGCAAAGTTAGGTAATCAATATATGTTTTAGTATCGATGACACAGGTGTGGCCCACCTGGTCGAACTACATGGGTCACACATGGGCAAATGCAAGTCAGACCCTGCATTGAGCATTGAGAACCAATTTCAGCTCCAGAAGTGTGTGCTGAACCACGTCAAAACTTTCTGCAAAGATTCTATTGCCTTTTCAAGGTTTGAGCCAAAGGAATAAATAACTCTCTTTTATAACCTGCAGACGGCACCCATGGGGTACCATTCTCTAACAAATCACCCTAACTTTAACATATTTGGCACAACCTCAGTCTATCACTTTTGCTATCCTTACGTACAGTCAGATGTTCTTGACCCTTCATTTTTGACCCTCTCAGTATTTAGCCTTGGCTGGCAAATGTACTCAAAGTCCACACTGAGACCTCAAGATGTTATGTGTTATCAGACACTACAACCCAGCTGTCAAGTGAGACTATAGGAACTTTGGTGTTTTTGAACATTCAATGTTACTCAAAACACTCTGCACACTATTCCAAATAACTGGTTACTTTTTAATTTTAGATTTCATTTGAAGTACTTAATGTGAACTTTCAGCACTCTGCATGGTAGGCTGCATGGTGAGGATCAGATAAGATAAAATAAGGACTTCATAATTCTTCTTAGGTAAATTCACTTGTCACAGCAGCAATAATAAGTGATTAAAACGGACACAAGAGTAGAAAAAAAGAAAAGCAAAAAATACAAATAAAAAACCTAAGATAAAAGTGAATTACACAGACAAAATCCAGATTTGGCATTTGCAAATTAAGGATTACTGGTTGTTCAAACAATTAAGACTATTTACTTGAGCAAACATGCAGTTGAGGATTTTTAGTAGATCAGACACACTCTACTGTATTAGAGAAAAGACAGTTAGCTACATGGAAGATGGAAGTTTTGGTTAATCAGATCCAGTAAAGCTCCTGAAGTATATTACCAATCTGTTAAAATGTTACTCTTCAAACTTGTGCCCTCAAATTATATAACCAGAAATAATTTATATTTTCTTTGAACTAGTGGAGAGGAGAGGGAATGGGGTCTTTCAAGCAGTCACACTTCAACTGTGAAACTCCCTTGTCCTTATGGTGTATTGACACTATTGAAACTTTTCAAAAGCAGTCTAATGTTAGAAGAGCTTTTAGGTAAACTGTTATTCTTCTTCTTATCATTATGATATTTTTATTAATTATATTTTTATTATGATGTTGATTTGGGTGACAATTTTTGATAAATATTATATATTAATTTTTTAAACATATTAACCATCCCTATGCTTAAACTTTTAAAAACAAAATTTTTCTTTTAAACTTGTGCATTGTTTGACTTTTAAAATTTTTGTATCAGGTGTAAAACGACTTTTTAAATAAAGTTGTTTTTAACGTGAGCAGCTCCTATTGGCTCGTTTAAAAAGAGGGAGGAGCAGATTGCACCGCCTAGCGTCTAGTCTTCGCGGTCTTTCGTCTGTTGCGGCCTTTTCTCTCCCTGGTGTTTGAGAACATGGAGGACAAAAGGATACCAAAGAATCGAAAACAAGACAAAGAAGACAAAGGTAAATACTTAAAGTTTGATACGTTTTCATCAATGGTTATTTTAGTAACTTTCTATAGTCGTCCTAAACGGTATAAGGGGGAGAAGCATAACATCTTTAGTTAGCAGGTAGAACTGGGTTAATTTACTGTCATTGTCTTTGGCAAACATAATTTAAAGTTAATTACAAAACTCTTACTGCCTATGTCTGTGAAGGTTCTCAGTTATCCAGGTCATCGTAGTCAAAGGAGCTCTTTGCAAGCTCCTTTGACTCTTACTGCCTATATTCTACTCAATAAAGTTCATCTTATCTTATTCTGTTTTCATTGCACCATTCTCTCTATACAGTTTTTGAATTTACACACTATAACGTACACGGCAATTTTTTTTTCTGTGCTTCTGCAACTGTTTCTTAGGTTTTCCTATAAGGTTTTTGTAATTAATTTAAAAAATGTATATTATTTTTTGGCTTTAGTGGATTCCCGCTCAGCTAACTCGGCCATTATGCACTACCCAGTAAACAAGATGGCTGAACAGTATTTTAAATGTCTGAACATGAGCTAGTCATACCATGTTACATAATATTCATGTGCAGTGTAACAAGCTCACCTTATAGGGGTGTAAAACATGAGGCGTATGAGGTGATTGTTTAAATTACAGGAGTAGATGCCTGCAGCTGAAACGGTTTTCTGATCTGAACGTGAACCTACTGGTCACGTTTACGGTAATGTTACCAGATATGCATTGTACTATAGGAAAACGGTGGTGGATCAGTGTGCAAAAAGCCCCCAAAAGAAACACACAGCTTCTTTAGCTCAAACACTGTCTGATCTCTTAGATACTGCTGTTCCATCTAGGTATTGGTTACTGAGAAATGTTAGGTCATTAATTAATTAAGAGAGTGCAGCTGTTCAGATCAGATGGTGAAGTAGGAAAATGCAGAACATGAATTACAATTACAAAGCTTAAGTTTAAAACAATTATTATATATTAAGCATTTTTTTTGCTCTTTTTTTAAAATTCTTTTAGCTAATAATGGACTCAATTTTATTATCAACTTCAAAGACCTATTAAACTTTTAAACCATTAAATCCAGGAAATTAGATGCCCGTAAATGTACAAGACCCTCTTTATGGCTTGTATCCCCAAATATTTAATAATCCTTTCTAAAAGTACACAAATTTTGTTCTTTTCAATTAAATAGTGCATGTTTAATGTATTCTTGAGCAGGTAAAAATTAGTTTTTGCATATTTTTAAGTATAATCAAATTTTTATAGTTTGCAAGTACTTTTAATTTGGAGATTTTGCCACTTGATTTGAAGTTTGGATAGTGCTTTAGTGTATAGTGGATAGTGTAATTTGTAAATGTTTTGAACTCATCTGGCTTCTTAATAATTTAATAAAAAATTAACAAGCCATGTAATAATTTGAAAACCACTAGGGACCACTTATTACTATGTCACCAATTTTTTACTTAAAGGAATTTAGGATTTATGTCTGTCAAGTCACTTGTTCTGGCATAAGTCACCATTTTGATATATCTTCCTGTGACTTTAAAGTCTGTCAGCTAGTTGGATACATTTTTGCACTGCTAGTGTTTGCTGCTTGAATTAGTCAGTTTATCATATAAACACATGCAGTGCCTTTCAAACTTTTAATTACACTGTTCATTTTGTGCATTAGTAAGAGAATCTTTTATATTGAATTATCCTGGGAAAAAACAAAAATGTTTGTATTTTCTCATGCACTTTCTTTCATTTCCTTATCACGTTTAGATTCTTCAAGATCACAAGCACCATCTTTGACATGTAAGTAACTTTCATATTATTTGTATTACTTATTATTATTATTTTTGAAAAGTGATGGTCTTTGGGGCATCCTTTATTTTTTTTTACTGGTATTCAATGTGTGTGTGTGTATGTATGTATGTATATGTGTGTGTATATATATATGTATGTATATATATATATATATATATATATATATATATATATATATATATATACATGCATACATACATACATACATACATACATATATATATATATGTATATATATGTATATATATATATATATATATATATATACCGTATTTCCCGGACTACAAAGCGCACCTGAATATTAGCCGCACAAGCTAAAATCAGGGGAAAATCCTGTTTTGTACATACATTAGCCGCACCTGACCAAAAGCCGCAGGTGTTTCAATGTTGACTTATCATATGTAAGAGAATATGCACAAAGGGAATTGTCAGGAAAGAGATGGCTGTTTGGAGACATCACTTTTATTAATATTTTGAAAAACAAGTTATGGGTACATATTTGCACATGTAGTACATAACAATAACCTACAGCACACCAGAACAATAGATTCGGACTACCTTTTAGGCTCAGGTGCAGTGACACAGCTTTAACAAGAAGAAAAGTCAGTCATTCACCATCTTTCTCTTCTTCCTGCGCTCTAAAACCACCAAAGTCCTCTTCTCCAGTGTCGGATACAAACAGGCTCATGATGGCTTCGTCATCCACTCTCCGCTTCTCTCCTTCGTTGTCACTTTCAAAACCAAAGAAATCCTCATTGTCAGTGTCAGAGTCGAACACCCTCAGAAGGGCCGTGGCGGTGTCCTCCTCTCCATCATGCAGCAGTCCAGACCTTCAAAATCCGTTGGTGATCGTGGATGTTTTCACACTTTTCCACGCTGTCAGAATCCACCGGTGGAGTTGGGCATAACTTGCAAGTTTATCGCCGCTCATCATCCACGACTCCCGCTGAACGCGTAGCGCTACTTTGAAGTTTGTTTTTTGCGCTACTTCGTACGGCACTACGTTGCCTGGCGGACGGACATGTGACTAACATACCACTCTTGAACCCCGATCCTTCCGCCAGGCAACGTAGTGCCGTACAACAGCGGAACACACAAAACAAATCCTCTTACGATATGACAAAAATCATGGACAATCCATAGAAAAGCCGCACCTGACTAAAAGCCGCAGGGTTCAAAGCTTGTGCAAAAAGTAGCGGCTTATAGCCCGACATTTACGGTATATATATATATATATATATATACACACACACAGGTGTATATGATCAATTTTAAAATTTAACATTTATTTAATTTTCATCTTTTATGCTAACAATAATGCCAACAGTGTTCTCTTCACTTGACCCACAACTCTGACAGTTTTGGTCCTCTGCTCTCCTCACAGTTGGCTGATTTCCATCTGAGCTGCTACTGTCAACTGCATTAAACTGATTTTACATTGCCTTGTTATTCTAATCTTTATCTGCGTTTTGGACTCCAAACATTCACACCTGCTGTTAGTAACCAGAGCTCACAAGAGTGTAAGGCGTGTTGTTCAATAAAGTGATCGATGTGTTCACTAGCTGATTTAAATAAACCAGTAACTTATCAAATCCATATTTTATAGGAAGTACATTACTGATAAAAGTGGTAATAAACACGGTAACCAATAAAAATTAAAATTTCCTGTTATAAAAAAAAATACTGCTGTGAGCTCGGTTTTCTAACACCAGGTGTGAACATCTACAGTCTTTAAGCTCTGTAAAGATTTAAAAATAAAAGCATTCAATAACATAACATTAAACACTAAATTAGTTTGATGGTGTTGACTGCAGCAGCTCAATGTTAATCAGCTCATGGTGATGGGAGCAGATGAGCGTTTTTCATCATGGTTGTTAGTGATGTGTTGGTCAAAACGAAACGGCTCTTTGAAGTGAATGACACAAGCATGTGTTTTTTTTTCTCTCACCCTCTCTCGCACTTTTTCCCCCGCTTCACTCCGCAGCAAGCCTAGTGCTTTGTGCTGGGAAGAGGGGGGAGGGGCGGTAGTTACACACGCAGTAGCACAGGAACAGAGCAGGAGGGAGAGAGACAGAAAGAGAGCCAGGGACAACAACGTCACATTACAAAGGTATAGTAATCATCCACAACTATTTTCAATTGCAGATGATAAAGGATTCAGAAAGTTTATTCATGCAGGCCCATATGACAGAGAATATGCATGTTCTTTTTGTTTTCATATTTTAATTTATATTTGTGTTGTGGTTTGCAGTGTTTTGTGTTGTTTCACTTTAAATTTGTTTAAAAGGAAAAAGCTGAAAATTTAAATAGTTAAAAGTTTAAAATGTAAATAGTTGTTTTTTGTATTATATGATTTATTTATTACATTTTATGTGGAGAGAATAAATAAAAGTATATTTACGGTGCCCGATAGAGACAAAGCACGTACAAACCCCAAAACACGTAAAAACTCTATAGCACGTACAAACTCCAAAGCACGTACAAAACACAACAGAAGTGCTCCAGGATGCTAGGCACAGTGTTGAGCTTTTGTTACCTAGTGGCTACACAAGCCAGGAAGTACCAACGACCGGATTTGGTGTGTGGTAGTAACAGGTAAATGAACAGTTTTTTGAATTTTTTATGAATATATATGAGTGCTTGTGTATAAATACACAAACAATACACATATGATTTCAATTGTGTAAATTAAGTGATCTAGATAGCTCTGTTTTGGAAGTTCAGTTAATGCTAGAAATGTGTTTTGTAGTTTGTACATGCTTTGTCTCTAGGGGCCACCATATATATTTATATATAAACATATAAATAAAACCACTTTTTTTACGTTAGTAATTCCTTTTGTGCATAATTTTATATTGTTGTTAATAATAAATTAATTAAAGCAACAAAACAACCTGAACAGTCAGTTGCGAGCCGAAAGAGCCGGCTTTCTAAAAAGAGACGAAAATCCCATCACTAGTTGTGTAATATGCTGGTATTGATATGATCAAAAATGAACTGAGTTGTTTTGTATTCTATAGAAATTGTACATCTAATTATTAACGAGGTTTTCTGCTGATGTTATCAATTAAAAATTTATTGTTTTATTTTTAAGCAACAACTTTTTAGTATGCAATCAGTCCATGCTGTACAGGACAGATTTGTAAACTGTGCATACAAAAATAGTCTATTTTACAAAATTGCTCTTTCAACAAATGTAAATCACAGCAGATTTTTTTTGTTGTAGGTGCACTGTCACAACTAGAAATGTGGGGGGAAGTCCTCAAAATTGAAGGCAGAACAGGAAAATACATGGAAATAACAATTTTCCTTTAAGCACATCAGTAAAGGTCGATCCAGATACTTGATAACTGTTGGTATAGGTATGACATGAATTTGAATCTCCATTATCACAGGTTTTAATTGGGAGGCAACATGCAGATATACAGGAGGATTATAAACAGCAATTCCTATTGCATACAACTGTTTTAGAAAATACCAACAACACTGTTAATTTATCACTTGCTGGTCTATAGACTTTACAGTGTGGATGGAGGGAAAATCCATCTGGCTCCACTCTGGCTGAATTGGTGCTACAAACAACTCTGCGCTCGGCTTTCCTGGCTGTGTGTGGATTTAAACTTACACATCCAAATTTTGACCCTATTTTTCTTTCTTTTAGCTGATTGGTCAATTTCATGTCAATCACCAATTAAACAATCCAATCAGAGAACATCTCCAGAAGTTGATTCTGTTCATCTGGACGTAGCATTTTCAGTGGGAGAAAATGCTGCAAGCGCTACGTCCAGATGAAGAGAATCAACTTTTGGAGATTTACTTACCTGGATTATTGAGCATGCATCAAGACAATCAGAGAACAGATAAGTTTGGCTGTTGGAGGGCTGCATTACGGAGCTTCAGGTCATGGAAGAATAAATTCCCTTTTACATACCAGAGCAGCATTTTTCTTCATTAGCTCGAAGTAAAACAGTCTGTGCGTGTCAGAGTTCAGTGGTTTTTGTGTCACAGGGCTTATGTGTAAAAATCTGGCCAGGGACCATCACATTACACTGCTTTTTTTCTGTTGCTATCATGTTTCTTTTCTGAGATGTTGTTACTTTTATGACAGATGTAACGAGAAATCTTCCAGAAAGTTAAATTTTTTTATGGTAATGGTAAATGGCCTGCATTTGTATAGCGCTTTTCTAGTCCCTAAGGACCCCAAAGCGCTTCACACTACATCCAGTCATCCACCCATTCACACACTGGTGATGGCAGCTACATTGTAGCCCCAGCCACCCTGGGGCGCACTGACAGAGGCGAGGCTGCCGGACACTGGCGCCACCGGGCCCTCTGACCACCACCAGTAGGCAAACACGGGGTTATTATCTTGCCCAAGGATATTTGGCACGCAGCCAGGAGGCAGCCTGGGATCGAACCACCGACCTTCTGATTAGTGGCTGACCTGCTCTGCCACCTGAGCTACAGCCACCCCTTATTCTAATATTCTAATCAAATATTTGATTCTGATAACAGAATCAAATAACTTTTGTTCTGCTATTTCATAGTTTATACAAATTTTGGCCAATTCCTATTTATTTTAACCCTTTAGCCCCCAAAAAGTCGCCAGCGACAGGTTTTTCCAAACCTGTCTCGTCAAACCTGAGCTCTGCCAGGGGCCCAACACGCCTGGACTTTTAGAAGAAAGGAGATGTCCGAAAATAAACCACAGGGTCAAATACTTGATTTTGTTCAGTGTTTTAGAGTTATTAATTTGAATTGACTAAATATTTTATTCATGTACATTTTGATTGCCTTTAGTAAAAATGGCAAAATTTCAATTTTTTTTCCCCTGTTATTAATCCTTGATTACATTCATATAGTATACAGTAGAGGAAAAAACCTACCAGACCTACCAGTTATCCTGCGTAATATTATTGGGGATAAGGGTTAAGGAACCGCAATTAATTTTTTTTAGTTTAGCTTGTGTTTACTACCATATTTTTTTATTATCACCACACAGTAAACATTAAGTAATATGTAAAGTGTCCATTTATCCTCCATTCCGGTCCATTATCTTAAGCTTAGGCTGTTGCCCCTCGACCCAATCCGGTACTAAGTATAGAGGCCCAGACTTCGCTCTCTCCAGGCACTTGGCCCAGCTCTTCCGGGGGAATCCCAAGGCATTTCCAGGCCAGCCGAAAAACATAGTCCCTCCAGCATGTCCTGGGTGTTCTGGGTCTCTTCCTGGTGGGACGTGCCCAAAACACGTCACCAGGGAGGCATCCTAACCAGATGCCAGTATCTAATCTGTCCTTTTTGTATGTTCCCCTCAGGTTGCCATGATAGCAGATACAGGGGAAACAAGTGTAGACGATGCCACAAGAAGGATGATGAAATTCCTCATATCACCTGAGCTGGCTGTGGAGTACAACATGCTTGGCCGACATGGGAAAAAAAAGTTCAGAGATTTGCATCTTTTTAATGTTGTGTATGGTAAGTTAGTTTCACTTGAGACATTTGAACTTTAGAAAACTAAACTTTTTTAATAAAGTGTTTGAAAGTGTAATTGAGATTGGTTATCATGCAATTTGTATATATTTTTTGAGGCAATAAAGTGAAATAAACATTGTTCTTTGCAAATCATCACCAAATGAAGTAAGCTAAGATTAACTTTACTTTGGCTTGCCCATTTTTCTTCTTCTTCATTTGCAGAGGCACTGAAGAATTATTTAACATCAAAAGTCAACTTGCAAGAAGCAGAGAAGGCTCTGTCCAAGTGGTTCACTGGAGCTAAAGACAGAGGAGGACCGAGGGCTGCAAGGGTACAAACTAGACTTACGGCTCTGTAAAAAAACAAACCCTGCTGATTCAAGATAAGCTTTTGAGTTTTCCATCTGACTTTTTCCCCATGTTGCTACAGTTCCAAATATCTAAGGAATTTTGCTGTAGTTTGACATTTCTAGTTTTTAAACGTTTACGCACTTTGGAATACAGTTATGTAAAATCACAGTTGTTGGACAAAATAAATGTGAAAAATGTTGTTTTGTGTACCCTCGTGATTTTTGAAATGGTTTTATTTACAAATTAGATTTTGTTTGCGGTCAGCTTTAATATATTTGGTGTCTTTGTGTCACAGAACCCGTATTAGCCGTCTAAAAAATTGATTTTGTGACTGTTTTACTACATGGGACCCACTCAGTGCCAGAACTTAGTCAATTCAAACTAGAAGTAAGATGCAAATACAGAACCTCCTGCTAATGCCATTCCAATGTTTTAGCTCATGTTTTCCTCATGTTGTACCCACTAAGAACTTGAAAAATGGGGCCTAGGTGGGTTTCAGTGTACTTTGCCCAGTTGGGGTTCATTTAGTTCCCAGATTTTACCAATATAACACCAAAATGGGCTTATAAAATGGGGCCATTATGGAACCCGCGGACAATCCCACTTAAAACCCACTTTTTAGCCTATGTTGTTCCCACATGGAACCCACAACAAACTGAAAAATGGGGCCCAGGTGGGTTTCTGTGTACTTTGCCCAGTTGGGGCCCATTTAGTTCCCAGATTTTCCTAACATAACACCTATATGGGCATTTAATGTGGGGCCATTACGGAACCCGCGGACAATCCTATATGGGGCCCATTTTTCAGCCCATTTCCAAACCATATGGGCCCCACATATAAATGTTGGCTGGGTTGCAGCCTTGCTGTCTCACTGATTTTTTTTGTGCAATTTTGCATGCTTTTTTTTTTCTTTTACAGCGTATTGTGTTCTGTGTCCTGATTGGCTGTAGACCATTGTCAGTCAGACACCTCCGTGCCGTGTCTCCTGTACAGTACAGAATGCGTTCAGTTTGTCAAATTTACATAAATCTTCAATTGCTAGCACTGTGACTCTGAAACATACAGTATAGCACTGTATGTTTGTAAGTTTTCTCCCCAACAAACACAACAATGTCGACTAAACGTTTTGCACCGTCAAAGGCACCTGCGGTAGCACCCAAAAGGCAGGGAAGTGTCATGGTCCGGGTGAGTACGGGGTTTTTCCACTCCGCTGGGCTCCACCTTCAGGGAGAGACTCCAATCAGCTTCCACACCTGGTTCCAATCAAGTCACCAGCATATAAGACCAGCATTCACAACAGACCTCTGCCAGATCTTCTGCTAACTCACGACCCACCTGGCAGTTGCGCTTCCCAACATAAACTACTCACATCTCCGCCTGGACGCTGGTTCTGTCATCTGGTTGCTTCCTTTCCATCATTGGACTACACCTGTCTGCCTCCCTGCCAAGTCCCTCACTCCAAGCATATTCTGGATCCTCTCTGGCCATTCCTCACCCAGAACCCCCTGGACACCCCCTCCTCGCATGACACTTTAACCTGCAACGCGTAAGCCCTAACCACCATAGTCTAATCCTTCAGCTGTGATTCACTAGACTGCCACTGACTACTTGTCTCCTCTCATTATAGTGACTGCGTACCTCCATCCAGGCTGCTGCCCCTTTTTCCATTCCCCGGATCCATCCGTGAAATCTAGCACCTAGCCATAGCACTCAGAGTTTCATGTTCATAGTTTGGCCTCACAGTTCTCAGTTCATAGCTTCCACAGTTCATAGCATTCATAGTTTCCTGCTTTGTAAGTTCACTAGGCACTGTAAATAAAGCACTGTGTTCACGCCCGTTTTGCCTCCCTCTGTGTCTGCATTTGAGTCCACACCCACAGCCTGGCCCTATCGGCCGTAACAGGAAGATGCTAACCATCACACAAAAATTTGGACTTCCTGACATGCAAAAGAAAGGTAAAAGTTAGCGTATTTTTTGGATTATAAGGCGCATTAAGCGAAACAAAACAGCCAGATTAGTCAAACTTTACTCAACTCATTCTTCTTGCTTCCTCTACTTCCGTACAATTGATTCATTAATGTTGAATTTTCTGGCAGCTGCTCTATTCCCATGTCCTGGACCTGAAAACAGGGTTTGATCTTTGGTTTGATCCTATAATACTGGACTTATTTTTCTACGAAGGTTTGAACTTTGAGAGTTTAAACAAGAGAGAAAAATGTGAAAATGTTCATGCCTGTCTGAGAAAAGTGTATAAAGTGTGTAGTGAGGGGTTTTACAGCCTTAAAACATCTATATTAATTGTAAAATATAAAGTTGGCTACTTTGCGGATTTCACAGATTGCAGGTTATTCTCAGAATGTAACTCCCGCGATAAACGAGGGACCGCTGTATATCTATATCAATAAAAAAAATTCCCCTTGGGGTGCCTGAAGCCAAAAAGCTGACTCAAAGCGCTCCAAGGTCACGACCTGTGAAACCCATTACAGCATGGTGTAGAACAGATGTAGTTGTGTCCTCACCTCCCAAAGGAAACCAAGTTGTCATCCAGAAACAAACCTACACACACAAATCCATTTAAAAGATAAAAATTGTCAGGATGTGTGCTGTGGCAGTCAGGATGACCCAAACACAGGACTCGTACACAGCATGGAAACTTAAAGCAGCAGCTTTATTGCTGGGAAGACTTTCTATAAAAGTAAACTCACAAAAAAACTAACCAAAGCCACAAATATGAAAACGAAAAACTAGATATAAGACAGACTAACTGGAAAACAAACCAGGAACTGAGAACCTGAACTTAGCCAGGATCACAAAGGGCAAAACTCAGCACAGTGAGGGTACAACACGATGAAGGGCAAAGGAAAACACATGGCTTAAATGCACAGGCAAGACAAGAGAGGATGGGGATCAGGTGGGAATACAGCTGGGACAAATCAGACATACAGAGACAAAGCAGAATACACTGACATAAGGCATGGACTATCAAAATAAAACAGGAAGCGTGACATCATGTAGAGGCAGAGGTGGTGACAGAGTCTGGAACAGAGGAAATACAAAAGCACCGGGAAAACATGGGGCCAGAGACTAACCACAGATAAACAGTAAGTAAACAAAACATCAACATCAGTAATCAAAGAATATCATTCCAGAAGTTGAAACACAAACAGTGGGTCGCAGACCCAGTACCATGACAAAAATCACCCACAATATCAGTAGTAATTTAATAAGTTCACTTTATTTTCTATAAAACTTCCATCCATCCAATCACTTCTGCTTATCCTTTTTAGGGTCGCAGGGGGGCGCTGGAGCCTATCTCAGCTGTCATAGGGCGAGAGGCGGGGTACACCCCGGACAGGTCGCCAGTCTGGGCTAAGACACAAGTGGCTGTCTCCCAATTCAGGGTCTGCAGCCTTAAAGTACGCAGCCTCAACGATCCTCAAGGGCCGCGTACTCAAAGACCGCTAAGTGCGAGGCTTGTGAAATGGGACGGTCTAGCCTCCGTCACGCTGCCCAGGTTGCCGGGCAACCATGATACTACCAGCTGGAAACTTTTCAGCATTATTTGAGACAATCTTTTGTTCATTTGTTTGTTTCTACATGAGCTTTGATCATTCTCTGTAAGATTAAGCTCAGCTATTGAACGGCGTATATTTTAAAGTAAAGGCTTTAAAACCAAGTTAGTACAAACGTCACTAATGTCACATGACTTTGCCGACATGTGGCCAACAGGAATGTTTTATTGTTCTTCGTTATTAAACATTCGCACATAAATAAGTGACATAATATTCAGTACTTAAAGTGTACTCTTCGGGCGCCCCTCGTCTGCCGTTTTTTTTCGGCAAAATTATCCACACCCACCGCCGCGCTATGCATTCTGGGATATATTGGGCCACGAAGTCTACACCGCCACATCCTTAAAATTCAGGGAAATGAAGGACGCATTTCAGGGCCGCATGTCGAGCAGCCTTCGAATTGGGACAGCCTTCGGCGCGCCGCTGTGACGTAATCGGCCTTAAAATGCGGCCTTTAAGGCTGCAGACCCTGAGTTGGGATACAGCCAGAGACAGACAACCATTCTCACTCACATTCACTCCTATGGGCAATTTAGATTGATCAATTAACCTAATCCCCACTAACTGCAAGTCTTTGGACTGTGGGAGAAAACTGGAGTACCCGGTGAGAAGCCACGCAAACATGGGGAGAACATGCAAACTCCACACAAAAGACCCCGGCCTGAAGGTGGAATTGAATCAGGACCTGCTTGCTGTGTGGCAACAGTGCTCACCACCGTGCCACCGTGCTGCCCTGGTTTAAAAACATTATTTCACATCATTTATTGTAGCTCACACAACATTCAGAGACTTTATGGCCACAGATTGTATAGAGAAAATTAATATTAGGACAGCATATTAATCGTGATTTCAAAGGCTGTAGGTTGCAGCCATTGCTTTAGCAATGTGTATAAATGTAACAGGACTGGTTTTAACCATTGTAACAGTCTGAGCTTCTTCAAGCTTTATTTGAGCACATTAGCTTACTAAAAACAGAAGCTAGCTAGTACTACTGGTATGTCACATTTTCACAAGGTAAGACTGGGGCTACATGGCTACGTGGAGGGATACTAGCATTAGCTGTGTTACTACATTACTTTCAGCCAAATCATGAGGGGTTCAGGTTTTCTTTTCCCTGCATTTTCCCTTCACATCATTCATATATTTGTGTTGGACATTTTCAGAGAGTGAATACCGAGGCTAACTGTCCACAAACACTTCTTTAAAAAGTCTCCTTAACAGTGAAAAGCTGTCAGTGGCACAGAAAAACCCAGCCAGCATGCCTGTGAGCAACCAATGAGAGACCTCTTTACATGCATGCCTAATTTGCATTGCTTTTTCTCCAAGGACAAAAAAGCCATAGAAATGGAAAAGCTAATCCAATAGCTAATCTAGTAATTATTACAGCTAACGGGAAAAATGAAACTTAAAAGGTGAGTGGAATAAACATTTCAAAACTAATTGGATTTTTCAATTCATTTACTTATTTCTCTTTTTAATTTGCATTTTTTTAAAGTCTCAATTTGAACATTTTTTAAAATGAGGTTTTGATTCTTTCTTTTTCTTTCTATAAATCATATTTAGTATTAACTACATTAAGTATTTGTTGTTGGATTATTTTGGAAATATTTATTCATATTTATGTTTTTCATTTCCCTTTAACATATAAACAACGATGGATGTTATGCATGTCTAAATAAACAAAAGACATGAAAACAGTTCTAAATGAATTTACTAATGCAGGTTATTTCACGAGTCATCATTAAATCAGGCAATGCTTCATTTCTGTGTGCTGGCGCTCCTGATCCTCGACGCACATCAGCAATATGGACACGTTAGTTCAAACTAAAAGGAAGGAAGGCTGGAGTAAGGAAGGAAAGGAGACAAGGACGCCGCCAAATGGTAGCGGGTCGCGTCCTGCTGTATTCCTTCGACTCCGTTCATCTCTATTCACAGTAAATAGAAGCATGGAGGCTTTGACTCTCGGGAGCTAACAGCGAGCAGCGGGGGGTAAAAACGCTGCCGCATGCGCTCTCGCCTCGACTAAAACACACAGGAAGGAAGCGTGATAGTGGTGAGGCTTTGGCCAGTTGGATTGAACTCATTTTAAGTGAAAGCAAGGTGTGCTGGTGGCGACAGGAGCGGGACAGCCCGCCGTGCAGAGCATGAAGCGGACGGCTGTGGTGGCCAGGCACAATGGCCTCGTCTCTCCGTTGGGGAACAACAACTCTGGAGCTTCTAGCATCGTCTCGCCACCCCATCCGAGAGCTACCAGTATCCCCGCTTCTGCCGACACCGATGCGGGCGGTGGGATGGACGGCCTGCTGGATTTCTCCAAAGGCCCCACCGTTAAAACGGAGCTAGTGTGCAAATGGATTGACCGAACTTCTTCAAGACAGAGGCTTGGGCGGACGGCGACATCCGTCTGCGATCAAACTTTCAGCTCCATGCACGAGCTCGTGGACCACGTCACCACCGAGCATGTAGCTGCGGGGCTGGAAAGCCTCAGTCACGTCTGTATGTGGGACGAGTGTATGCGCGGCGGGAAGGCGTTCAAAGCCAAATACAAACTCATTAACCACATTCGCGTGCACACCGGAGAGAAGCCGTTTTCATGCGCATTTCCCAATTGCGGCAAGATGTTCGCACGCTCGGAAAACCTCAAGATCCACACGCGCACGCACACTGGTAAGGGTTCGTGATTGTGTGACTGCTACGAGAGCGCAGATACTGTCATTGCGCTCGCTCAGTCCGTGCCATCCGTCAACACAAGCTTCCTGTCAGGGACCGAGAACACAGCATAATACACAGCGCTCTCCCCTGCTAGGAATCCCCTCCATGTTTACTTGGGCTTAGTTCGGTGTAGATTCACATTAGACTTGAGTGCTCCCTTGTTTCCTAGGTGACAGGCATCAGCACAGGTCAGCACTGAGCTTTAGTTTAGTCCTCAGGACGTGTATGAGCGGTAAACCCGTCCTTGGGCAATGACTATACATCAGTTATTAATCATCAATAACAACAGCGCTTGCTGCATTTAGGATCTTGAAATCAATAAGCCAGTAAAAGTATAAAAGTCACCAGCTAAACTAGAAACAACCACACAATGCAGAAAACGAGTGCGATGCTGTACCGACATCACGGGCAGGGTAGCGCAGGGCGCTGATTGAAACTGGCTGCATGTGTGACAGATGCTCTGAAACTGCATCCAATAAAAACTGGTACTTACTGGGTGCACCCCCCCCAACAAGCTCTCACACACCTTCATTCATTCATTCTATAGACAAGTGCCACGTCTAACATTCATGCATGCACTCACAATCTAATGGATCAACTTACTCCAGGATGCTTGGACATGCAGGCTGAAGGGGCTGGGGCTCAAGCCACCAGCTCTCTGATTGGTAGAAAAGCTGCTTCTGATGTGAGTCACAGAGGCTCCAGCTAAGTGGTCTGCAGCCGTATAAGTAGCTGAGTGGTCCCACATACATGCAGGTCCATTTTCTGACCATGTCTCTTAAAGATGCTTTATTACCACAACACTGAGTTTATGTTACTGATATAGACTTTTTCTAGGAAGGCCTGTGATGGCATGATGTCACGGTAGAGGCTCTGTACATAGACTGTACATAAAAGATGGACACAGATTCCAGTGAAGCTATAGTGGTGAGGCGAAAAAAGATCAGCACATAGCTTCAAAAACAGGTCTGCCACTGCATTCATCTTTAATACAGTCGATGCTTTTATGTGTGCTTCCAGTTTCCCCAAGACATCACTCCCATTCCCGTTAAAGACAGCATGAAAGCATTAGTACAACTGTGTTTTCAAAAGGAATACAAAACATGCAAACGTTAAAATTTAGCATGTCGTTATCTCTTCTGCTGATAATCATTCATCGTTTTACATTAAGCTAAATCATCCAGTCTTATGGAGGGTTTTTTATTAGCTGGTGCTTCCTCGCTGACCCCACTGTGTTTTCTCTTTATCCCAGAAGAAGGTAAAAACCCTGGTGTGTGTCTGTCCTCCCATATGGAAAAGATAAATATAACTCTTATAAAGTTTGTATCTGCCTTGTGTGAAACGTGTATGAAAAGCATACAAGAGTGAAAACAGATATGAGATCCCTTGAAAATTATAGAAATGAAACTTGTATGTTTTGGACACTTCCTAAAACAATATATGAAAGTAATGAGAAAGTGGCCACTTTCATGAGTAAATCATATAAGCTTTATAAGTATATTGTCTTTTTCTTTTCCATATGGGCTCTCACGAGCTGCAGCGTGTCTGCATGGAAGCAGTGAGAGCCTGACCTACACAGCTCTTCTGTCCATTTGGTGCTGCATTAATCAATGTGGTTCCTGACTGTTGATCTAAAACTGCAGCAGATTTTTTGGTTTAAATTTCCTTCTATTTATTACATTTACTGGAGATATTACATTTAAAAACAAAGGGAAGGAATCATGCAGCATCCATAACTTCCCTCCACCATGCTTGACAGAGGATATCAAGCACCATTTGTTCTGCACTCACAGATTTGCTTCTTTTGTAACCAATCGCCTTCTTGTTGGTGATGACTTTCTTCTTCAAAGCTTTCAGTCACCATTCAAGAGCTGCTGTTTTGCTAATTTCTCAATGGATCAACCTTCATTTCTTAAAAAGCAACATCACTCTGCTGAGGTTTGGAAGCTGTTCCCTGACTGGGATGTATGCCTAAAAGCTAAAGGATCACTTCTTCAGCAGCATCATATTTGTTAAACCTGTTTTAACTGTGTGCTCAGTGATGGTTGCTGAACATCGGTCACTGCGTTCCAACTTTGATATGAGTTTTGATTATTTAACCTCCTAAGACCCGAGCTCTTCCACAGCAGCATTTTTAATTTCTCTTTGATATTTGGGCTGATTGGGACCTGATGAATGTAAAAACAAAGAATTACCAGATTTTCTTTTAACCTTATTTTTGTTTTTAAGAAAAATGAGAGCCACACATGAGGATATTCGTTTAACATTTTGATAGAACAGTAGCAGCATAATGTCCTCGTAAGTGGATATCAGGCCCTTGTAGAGCAAAATTGAGTATTTTGGTCTAAATAACCCAAAATGTGATGTCCACATATGTGGACGCAGGTCCTAGGAGGTTAAAATACGATTCCATTAAATATTTACTGTTCTTTAGAAACAAGTGTCCTTTTTTGGAATAACAATGCTATTTCTCAGCATCACTCCTTTGAACGTGTCCAGTTGAATGTTGGTTTTTCAGGTCCATTCCCTTTGCAAGGCTGATAATTGTGCGTGTGATGTTTGTTTTTCAGGTGAGAAGCCATTCCAGTGTGAGTTTTGCGAGCGGCGCTTTGCCAACAGCAGCGACCGAAAGAAGCACTCGCAGGTCCACACAGCCTCAAAGCCCTACGACTGCAAGGCAGTAGGATGCACCAAGTCTTACACCCACCCCAGCTCCCTGCGCAAACACATGAAGGTTCACATCAAGTCATCACCTACCTCTGAAACCCAGGACCTGTACAATGCCATCCCTCTTCAACTCCAGCAACCTCATCCGGCTGTCCTCGAGCCCCTTGACCTTAAAATGAACCACCTCTCTCCATCACTTACTGACAGAAACACTCATTTTTCTCTGCTGTCCAATCACGAATTGGACCTCCGTTCAGCCAGCGAAGTGGACCATAAGCTGCTGCTACGGAGTTCGTCTCCGGTAGCGATGCCTCTGGATCTCTCTCTTTCAGGCCTGAAGAGCCAGCTGAGCCAGCAGCAGCAGAGCGGCAGGACCCCACGGCGGAGCCAGCGCTCAGTCAACCCAGCCTTACCTCAGTTGTCTAACATTAAGGAGTGGTATGTCTGTACCAGGACTACAGCACCACACTTTCCTCTCCTTCACCCAGACCACATCAAATCAGAACCTAGTGATGACGAGGAGTACGTCACGTAAAGTTGAGGGACTGGTGAAATTTGACTCGCAGAACAGATCTCATATCGTCAGATCCAGGTCGGGCCAGAACAAGCAGCTGCATGGTTCCACATCGGTGGCCCTCGGAGAAGGTCAAAGGGACTGTGTCACATTAAAAATGTGTGGATCAACAGAAACGGCTCAAATGGTGTCCGAAAGGACGGGAGGAACTCCTGATTATGAAACAAAATGTTTTACTGCAAGTTATCAGTCATGGCTAGCTAACCTGAACTAAGATAAGGAGTTAACTTTGTGCAAGTGGATCAGCGAATATTAAAGAGATTTGTGTACATGACGACCTCTAGAGACACGGATCAATGACCAATTCAAGGGCTCCACTTAGGTGAAGCAATTTTAGGGGCCAAGTTGATGGAAAGAGGTTAATGTTTCCTTGATGTCACAGCACCAATGTACACAAGGTAACACGGCAGGACCAAACCAGCAGGTACACAGGGGAGTACTTTATAGTCTCTGTATGCTTCGAGCAGACTGGTTTGTACAACTTTAAAAGGTTGATCTGGAACAGCTGATTCTGCTGTCAGGCCGCCACCTCTGTGGAAGCATACAGAGGTCTTTAGTAACAAACAGAAGTCTGGAAGTATTTGTGAGTTTAATCCAACGTAGCAGAAGTCAGTGAAACTATACTCACGTCCTTGTTTGTACTGAATCTCCCACTGAATCTCGGTTGGATGATGAGTGAGTTAATCTCTTGTGTTTGTTTACACTTCATTTCCAGCACCTCAAGCTTTCAAAAATCTCATGTCCTACACACAATGTGCATCAATAAATCAAGAAAAGAAGTAGAAGTGTGCATGATTTTTGAAACTGCTTAAAAAAGTAACTGTTTTAAAGTGCACTCTTCATATGTGGCTCAGATTCATGATCCACCCACCAGAAAAGTTCAGAGACCTGCAGCAGGTGGAACTGTCCACCAACCATAACCACAGTGGTTCCTCCTAAAAGGTTGTAATTTAATTTTGCCATGAACACATTGCAAAAGTCTATCTAAACATGATAATTCACCAAGTATTCACACTTACCATGTCAAAGCTTACCCCAGGCAGACTGTATCAGGGGTTTCCTGCATTGGAAGTCTCCATGTTCTTGTGTCTTGATACTCTGACAGAGAGAGTAAGGTAGGTGGCTCCCCTGTACAGACTGACTCAGTGATGTGAAAGGTAGACCTGAAAGTGCGATCCAGCCTGTGGCAGTAAGATTATGTGGAGGGTGCACTCATCCACTGCCAGGATGTTTCACAGCAGCGCAGCATGCTTTTGGGCTAATCTGGGTGAAAAGAAGCTAAAATGAAAGCTGTCTATATTTTGACCAGCAGCTGGTTCAGAATTTAAAATTTGATACATTCTTGTAACATTAGCTACAGGCAACACCAATCAAATATATCGTCATGCCCTTGGGTAAGTTACTAAAGCACGTTGCCAGATAAATGCTTTCTGACACTGCTCGAGTGAACTCAATGCTATTTCATTAGGCATACCTGCTGAATTGCTTGTTAATGCAAAGATCAAATTAGCCATTCACACAGCAGAACAATGCTTTTACACATGTAGTCAAGATAACAATGAACTTCGAAGTGAGCATCAGAATTGGGACGAGGTGTTGCTGTTACCAGGTGGACTGCTCTGGGACTGTCACAGACAAACCTCTGTAGTGTTAACAGAGAATGACCTCAGAAAGAGAAAGCATCCGCTGAGTGACTCTGCTAGAAAATAATGGTCAGACTGCTTAGAGTTGGAAGGTAAGTCCATTAACCAGACTGGAAAAACGTTGTCTGGTCTGATGAGCCGTGGCTTCTGCTGCAACGTTCAGATGGCAGTTTGATGTAATGTCACAGCGTGAATTAACCCTGCCTTGTATCTGCAGCTCTGGACGTGGGTGGTGGTGGCGGTGTATTGGTGTCTTGACACCCTTAATGCTATTCTTTAAAGACCAGAGCCAGACTGTGAGTTTGAGTCCAACACTGCATGTCACAAAGCTCACATAATCTCAAATTGGTTTCTAGAACGTGGCGAGGAGTTCTCTGTACTCTGATGGCCTCCAGAGTCTCCAGAGCTCAGACCAACAAAGCACCGTTGGGATGTGGTTGAAACGGGGGATGAATTCAGCCAAGAAATCTGCAGCAACTGTGTGGGTCCCTTTAACTTCAAAGGCTAAAGGATGTAATTAAAGAAGTGTCTGGGTGTGAGTGTGTCTGCAACCGACATATGATGTGTTAATATCAGCTAGGATAGCACCCTGAGGCCCTCAGAAACCTAATGGCAAACAAAGGGACAGCATTTTCAGTAAGCGTGTTTAGTCGTGTTTATATACCAATGAAAATTTTGTTCCAAGCATTTTAAGTTACTTTTGGGTTGGGGTGTGCTATCTTCACAGCTCTGGTGAGTGGTGCTCTTGGACTCTTGTGCAAAGCAAACATTTCTGCACCTAGATTAAACCCAGGAGGCTCTCCAGCCAAGAAAGAATTCAGCATGTGTAAGTTATTAGGCTCATCCGAGGGCTGACTGCAGCTCTGGAAGGTTTGAATCACGACTCCTGCACTGGGCATGTGCAGTGCTGTGCCCCCTTCCTCATTTCTTAGTTGTTGTTTTTTTGCATATCTACAAACACATTGCTCACATGCTTCCAGTCATCAACTAAACTTTAATGTTGGACAAAGATAACCTGAGTAAATACAAAAAGGAGTTTTTAAATTTGATTTCTTAAGAGAAAAGAGTTATCCAAATCTACCTGAAACATTTTTGGTCACTTTAAATATCTATCTTATATTTGCTGCAATTGCTGCTGCCCCGTTGGCCTGGCCGCTCTTAATGTTTAATGTCAATCAGAGTTCATAATCAAAGAACATATTAAAGTGTCTTTGCTATAAACTGATTGGCACTTCTACCTTATGGCACAAATGTTCTTTCTGGCTTGGCATGATTCAGTATTTACTATTTAAGTACCGGAAATCACTTTTTGGCATCACACTGGCCTCCTGCGGCTGTGCGCTCTGCACGCTACGTCATGACGTTGTGGATGATCGGCAACATGGCGGCGCACAGTGTTCCTTCGACGTTAAAGAGGCTTCTGTTCGCTGTAAAGGTGAGCTGACCGCCAGGGTCTGTGCTTTCACTCAGAGGACCTCCACAAACAGCTAACGCACAGTCCGCAGAGTCTGTGACGGAACAGCCGCTGGAAACAAACTTGGAGTTTCCATTACGAGGGGCTGTACCACACTGTTAGAGGTTTCAAAGTATTTTGCGCTGAAACTTGACATGTTGGCGCTGCTGTGTCGCGTATCTTGTGCAGCAGAGTAGACACTGAGTCTTGCGGGTATGGGCTCAAATGTGGTCATAAATATTTTGTACTTGTAAATCAGTTTTGTATGTGTAAACAGAGTGTGTGTGTGTGTGTGTGCGCGCGCGCGCGCGTGCGTAAGTAAAAAGATTTGTGCATGGACTTAGCCAAAAAAAACAACTGCAAGTGACAAGTACGAATTTTGACCCTATTTCTCTTGCTTTCATCTGATTGGTCAATGTCATGTCAATCACAAATGTAACAATCCAATCAGAGAACAGCTGGTTGAACTGCAGGTCCTTGAAGGGTGATACAGTTTGGAGGATCTCTATATAAATATCCGATAGCAGCTAGGTCCCCTAACTTTCAGCAGCTGTTGAAAGGAAAAAGTTGTGCTATATCAGTGGTTAGAAATACCATTATTACTTTAGGATTAGTTTAACACAAAGTCAGGGCTGACCCAGGACCATTGCTGTGAGTCACAGTGCGCAGCATAAAGGTCCTTTCACATCGGACGCAGGATGTGCTGCTAATGCTAACTGCTAACTAAAAGCAAAGGATCCAGAATTTGTTGCGCTGGCTGCTGGGCTCTGTGGGTTTTTGCAGCAGCTCTACCTGTACTAGATGCACCTGCTCCTTGTCGTTTCTAGCTCTGACTTTGTCCTCTACAAGAGTTTTGGTTTTTTTGCTGGTTCTTCAAAAGAATAGGGTGAGAACTCGTACTTGTAACTTGCAGGTTTTTTGGCTAAGTCCACATACAAATCTTTTTTTATGCACACACAAATTCTTTTAACACATACAAAACTGATTTACAAGTACAAAATATTTATGACCACATTTTGAGCCCATACTGCGGGTGATGCGTGGCCTGTTGCTTCACGCTTTCATGCCACAGACATTCCCGGGACTGTGCTGCCCTCTCCCTCCTCTGTCTGCACTGAGTCGGCTGCTGTGACCCTGCACATCAAACATCCCGTGTTTGTGCAACTGGGACACCGGCACCTCAAACACAGGCAGACGGAAACCAGGTGACAAGCTGCGAACAAATAGTTAAAAGCTCAGGTCATGTCCTGCATTTGGAGTGGCTGTAGCTCAGGAGGTGCCGCAGGTCATCTACTGATTGAAGGTCTGTGGAAGCTCCCCGCTTCATCCCACTGCTCTCCATGCACAGCGCGCGCTCCCGATGCAGGGGGTAGCTACCTTATCGCGACACCTGTCAGCCTTCAGCGAGCTGTGCAACTCAAACACGGAGTCACACCAAGTTGACAGTTCATCTGCATGTTTTGATCCAGATGTTGTGCTGTGTCAGACACTTTGTAGCTGAAAGTTGATCAGGTGCTTTGATGCAGACCTCCCGTGACTTTTTCCCTGTAAAGGTTTTAATGTTGATTCCAGGAACAGCGCTGCTGTTTCTTCCACGCTCAGCATGTCACGGTGTGTGGACAGACTCGGGCTCCACGTTAAACTGTGCCCACGTCATCATCACTGCTGCTGTTGTTCTGCAGTGTGATGTTAAAGCTGGGGGCTCTCGTTCATTCACTGCTCCTGCATACGTTTCTGTTGCAGCTTTGTTTCAGTTGAAAATGTCGGAGAAACGCTGGTGTTTAAACGCATCTGCTACAGAGCCGCGCGTTAGACGACAATCGATGCGAAGAATGCGTGTCGAGAATTTTTCATAATCGATTCGTTGGAATTACTCGATGAATCATCGCAGTCCCAGCGGGGAGCGATGCAACGGGAACACGGACCAACGCTTCAGAGAAACGACACATAAAGCAGGAAAAGCGCAGCCAGTGACACTTTTCACTGTTTCCAGCACTCCGCGCTCTCCTCCCAAAGCTGCTTGGTTACACACTGACTGCAGGCAGGCAGACAGTCCAGCAGGTGGCGATCGAGCTCAAGCATAAACCCCGTTATTGTCAAAGCTGGCGAGCATAAGTAGGTGCAGTTAGTCTCTTCCTGCTCACCTGTGTAGAACTTCAGCCACAAGCACACTGCTCTACCGGCTCAAAACTGTCAATAAAAATGAAGAAGAATGCTTTGAAGTCTTCAAGCAAAACTTCAAGGGAAAATATCCGACTTTACTTAAACTTCAATGAGAGGCTCTTTGTAGCATATTTGGATATTTACTTGTTTCTAAGAATCAGTAATGAGGTCAGAGTGTGTGTGTGTGTGTGTGTGTGTGTGTGTGTGTGTGTGTGTGTGTGTGTGTGTGTGTGTGTGTGTGTGTGTGTGTGTGTGTGTGTGTGTGTGTGTGTGTGTGTGTGTGTGTGTGTGTGTGCGCACTAACAGTAAAGTTGTGCTGTGTGCTCTGCAGTGTTCCCCTCTCCAGTCCAGATGCTGTGTTGTGCAGAGAGAGGCTCAGTATTCCACCATATCTAGTCCCAATGAAAAGGTAATGCATGGCTCTCGTCTGCTTATTTCATTTTTGTATTCATTCATATTTTCAACAATGCTGATTAAGAAAATCTATATATTTTACTTTCAGTACAAAGTCTTTGTAGTAATGCAACGTTGCTGTTTGTCTTCTTCCTCCGCAGACCTTTGATAAGATCCTCATTGCAAACAGAGGAGAGATTGCTTGCAGGGTAACTCTCATTGACTCACACAATATGTACAGTTAACAGCTGGTTGTTTTGGGGGGACTAAGAGGAAATTCCACTTTGACTTTACGGATAAATGCCACTGATATGTATCGACTTTCACATCAAGTTGGTGCCAGAATTCTTTAAATGTGACAGTACTTGTGCTCGTATGGGACCACAGGTAGCAAAGTGATCCTTGACAATAACAGGTCCGTACCCCTGACCTATCCAAATGCCAAAAACAGCATTCACACAGCTGTAAATAGAGTTTTCGTGTGTGATTAATGTTAAGTCATGGTCACGATGAATGTGTTTCATGCGTGGACGTGTCAAGCTGTTCATCTTAAAATGAAGCAGAGAGCAGCTGCAGCTCACAGCCCATCTCATTGCTGCAGCAGGAAACTCTGCAGGGCTCAGCTGTGAAAGGTGCTCTGCCTACGTTCTTCATCTCATGCTAACTTCTGCATCAGTGGGTCCACCTTTCAGCCACCAGCTGCCTGATATTATGTAGCAGCACGGGGGCTGTGGTGGTGGGGTAAACGTCCGGGATCCATGATTTCCAATACAGATAATGACATCCTCTATATATTATTCATATCTCAGTGCTTTTAATGCTGCAGCTGATTGGTGCAGTTGGCTGTGCCTGCTGATATGTTCTACTGTGAGGTATTTTCCTTGTTTTCAATCAGGTGATCAAGACGTGCAAGAAGATGGGCATCCAGACTGTGGCTGTTCACAGTGATGTAGACTCCAGCGCTGTGAGTCACGACCTGTGCATTTCCAGGGAGCAGGGGAACTCTGATGTTAGACATAACCTCGTGTTGAATAACTGCATGCTGGTTTTATTTCACACCTACCTGAGGACTTGTCTTTGTGTTCAAGGGTTTCATTTGAATTTTCAAACTCAGTGTGATCTGAATGTGATCCAGTAGGTTAAACGTAAATTCAAGCTCAGGTTAACTTAAATACTTTATCCTGAGAGTTAACAGTTAATGCACGTTGATGCAAAGAGGAATGGTTTTATATTACATAGTTTATAGTTAACACTTCAGTGTTGGATCAGACACCTGGGCAGTGATAAATCAGCTGATGCTTCTGCACTGACTGTGTTACAGTCAGGTATAATAACTAATGTTATTCATACCTGACTGATGATTAAAAAACCTTGTTTGTGTGCTGACATTACCATGTACACTACCGCTAGAGCTGCCACGATTAGTCAACTAGTCACGATTAGTCGACTATCAAAATCGTCGACGACTAATTTAATAGTCGACGCGTCGTTTGAAGCTTTGTAAGATCCCAAAAGACGCAGGAATAAGTGGCAGGATTTAAGAGTGTAATAACGGACTGAAACAGAAGATGGCAGCACTGCATGTACAAGGATGCCAGCTGCCGTTAAACCCGAAGAAGAAGAAGCTGTGTCCCAGAATTCATAGCGCAGCCCAGCTCAGTTGTCAACAATGACGGCAGCTAGTTAGTTTTAATATTACTCTTATTATTCTTTCTGGGTCACAAAATAAACGTTTGACATATTTTCAGGTGAGAATGTAGCTGTGTAAACCTCAAATATCTGCTCAGTTTATCAGGACACCGCATATTTTCAAAAGCGCTCCGACGTTTTCGGAGACGTCTGTTACCCACTAGCTCGATAGCGAGCCGGGGGCTAGGTCACTAGTAGTGATGGGATTTCCGGCTCTTTTTAGAGACTCGGCTCTTTCGGCTCCGAACCGGCTCTTCAGGTTGTTTTGTTGCTTTAATTAATTTATCATTAACAATAATATAAAATTATGCAGAAAAGGAATTACTAATGTAAAAAAAGTGGTTTTATTTATATATGTTCATATATGGCCCCTAGAGACAAAGCACGTACAAACTCCAAAACACATTTCTAGAGTTAACTGAACTTCCAAAACAGAGCTACTCGGATCACTTAAATTACACAATTGAAAGCATGTGTGTATTGTTTGTGTATTTATAGACAAGCACTCATATTTATTCAAATAATTTTAAAAAAGTTCATTTACCTGTTACTACCATCCATCTTCATCCGCTTTATCCGGGGCCAGGTCGTGGGGGCAGCAGCCTAATCAAAGAGGCCCAGACCTCCCTCTCCCCACCTCCTCCAGCTTATCCGGGGGAATACCAAGGCGTTCCCAGGCCAGCCGAGAGATATAATCTCTCCAGCGTGTCTTGGGTCTGCCCCGGGGCCTCCTCCCGGTGGGACATGCCTGGAACACCTCACCCAGGAGGCGCCCAGGGGGCATCCTTGTCAGATGCCCGAACCACCTCAGCTGGCTCCTTTCGATGTGGAGCAGCAGCTGCTCTACTCTGAGCCCCTCCCGGATGGCCGAACTTCTCACCCTATCTCTAAGGGAGAGGCCAGCCACCCTTCGGAGGAAGCTCATTTCTGCCGCTTGTATCCGCGATCTCGTTCTTTCGGTCACTACCCACAGCTCGTGGCCATAGGTGAGGGTAGGGACGTAGATCGACCGGTAAATTGAGAGCTTCGCTTTTACACTCAGCTCCCTCTTCACCACGACAGACCGGTGCAGCGTCCGCATTACTGCAGCTGCAGCCCCAATCCGTCTGTCGATCTCCGGCTCCCTTCTCCCATCACTCGTGAACAAGACCCCGAGATACTTGAACTCCTCCACTTGGGGCAGGAACTCATCCCCGACCCGGAGTGGGCACCCACCCTTTTCCGGCTGAGAACCACGGCCTCAGATTTGGAGGTGCTGATCCTCATTCCCGCTGCTTCACACTCTGCTGCGAACCGCTCCAGTGCGAGCTGGAGGCCCTCACCCGATGAAGCCAACAGAACCAAATCATCCGCAAAAATCAGAGATGAGATTCTGAGGCCACCAAAGCGACAGCCCTCCACCACTTGGCTGCGCCTAGAAATCCTGTCCATAAAAATTATGAACAGAACCGGAGACAAAGGGCAGCCCTGGCGGAGCCCATCACCCACCGGGAATGAGTCCGACTTATTGCCGGCAATGCGAACCAAGCTCTTGCAACGGTTGTATAGGGATCGAATGACCCGTAGCAATGGGCCATACACCCCATACTCCCGCAACACCTCCCACAGGACACCCCGAGGGACACGGTCGAATGCCTTCTCCAAGTCCACAAAACACATGTAGACTGGTTGGGCAAACTCCCATGCACCCTCAAGTATCCTGGAGAGGATAAAGAGCTGGTCCAGTGTTCCGCGACCAGGACGAAAACCGCATTGTTCCTCCTGTATCCGAGGTTCGACTAGCGGACGAACTCTCCTTTCCAGCACCCTGGCATAGACTTTCCCAGGGAGGCTGAGGAGTGTGATCCCCCTGTAGTTGGAACACACCCTCCGGTCCCCCTTCTTAAAGATGGGGACCACCACTCCGGTCTGCCAGTCCACAGGTACTGCCCCTGATCTCCACGCAACATTGCAGAGGCGTGTCAACCAGGACAGCCCTACAACGTCCAGAGCCTTCAGGAACTCGGGGCGGACCTCATCAACACCAGGGGCTCTGCCACCAAGGAGTTGTTTAACTGCCTCAGTGACCTCGCCCCCGGAAATTGGCGGGTCATTCCCCTCATCCCCAGACTCTGCTTCCTCCTCGGAAGACGTGTCAGTGGGATTAAGGAGGTCCTCGAAGTATTCCTTCCACCGCCTGACAATTTTCTCAGTCGACATCAGCAGCGCTCCGCCAGCACTATACACAGTGCAGGTAGAGCACCGCTTTCCCCTCCTGAGACGCCTGACGGTTTGCCAGAATCTCTTCGAGGCAGTCCGAAAGTCTTTTTCCATGGCCTCTCCAAACTCCTCCCACACCCGAGTTTTTGCTTCAGCCACTGCCCGAGCCGCATTACGCTTGACCTGTCGATACCTGTCGGCTGCCTCCGGAGTCCCACAGGCTAACCAAGCCCGATAGGACTCCTTCTTCAGCCTGGTGGCTCCCTTCACCTCTGGTGTCCACCATTTGGCTGGAGGTGTGCGTTGAAGATCTTACTACCACACACCAAATCCGGTTGTTGATACTTCCTGGCTTGTGTAGCCACTAGGTAACAAAAGCTCAACACTGCGACCTAGCATCCTGGAGCACTTCTGTTGTCTTTTGTACGTGCTTCTGAGTTTTTACGTGTTTTGGAGTTTGTACGCGTTTTGGGGTTTGTACGTGCTTTGTCTCTAAGGGCCACCGTAAATATACTTTCATTTATTCACTCCAAATAAAATGTAATAAATAAATCATATAATACAAAAAAAACTATTTACATTTTAAACTTTTAACTATTTAAATTTTCAGCTTTTTCCTTTTAAACAAATTTAACGTGAAACAACACAAAACACTGCAAACCACAACACAATTAAATATAAATTAAAATATTAAAACAAAAAGAAGATGCACATTCTCTGTCATATGGGCCTGCATGATTTCTGAATCCTTTATCATCCGCAACTGAAAATAGTGGATAATTACTATACCTTTCTAATGTGACGTTGTTGTCCCTTGCTCTTTTTCTCTCTGGCTCTGTTCCTGTGCTACTGCGAGTGTAACTAACGCCCCTCCCCCCCTCTGCCCAGCGCAAAGTACAGGCCGCGTGTGCGGAGTTTAGCGGAAAAAAGGGCAAGAGAGAGGGTGAGAGAGGGTGAAAAAACAAAAAACAAACCTCACGGCTCCCAATAAGGAGCTGGCTCGCCTCATTCACTTTAAAGAGTCTGCTCTAAGAGCCATTTCGTTCGCGAACGACCCATCACTACTCGAGCCGTGAGAACACCAGACTCCCGGCAAATCGTTTTCAAACCCACCGCCCTCTTTCACTACTCAGGTTAAACATGATATATGAGTCACTTAGATAACTTAAAAATGTTATTGTTTGGCTTTTTTCAGTATTTTATTTGTTCCTGAGTAAATCGGTTTGGCTGAGATTAAAGTTATAGTTTTTACACAGCTGAATAAACGTCAAGCAGACAGCTGATCATCAGAAGTGTGAGATGCTGGAGAATTTACTCCGGTGTCCTGTTATATTTTAGATAGCAAGGAGTTTATTAAACTCACCGAAACAATCTGCAGATTTCATTAAAATTTAATAAACCATCAACTTGTCTTTACTTTTAGTTAGCACCTTAAACACTTAACGCTGTAAGCTAATGATAGTTATATAAGAGCAGATGCTGCTGGTGCAATAAGCTGTACCTGTACGTCCAGTGGATGATGATCTGATTAGTCGACTAATCGCAAAAATAATCGGTGACTAGTCCACTATCAAAATAATCGTTTGTGGCAGCCCTAACTACTGCCTTAAAGGTTTATCACCTTTTTAGTGTAAACTTTGAATGGTAATCAACATTTGGCTCAAAAAGATCCTTTGTGAGCAGCAGGAGAGCTTTAAACGATGTTTGTCGGTGCTTTGTTTGTGGGACGTTGGTAGAGCATGTTCTCTTGCAATGCCATGGAACAACACCGTGTGCACATTATACAAAAAGTGCACTTAAACTCAAACAAAAACAGAGTGGCACTTCAGGAAGCGTGAGCTCAGATCTTTTCAGATCACCCTTAAAAACAGTGCAAAAAGTCACAGAGGCCTCCGCTGCTTCAAACAAATGATTCTCTGTAACTCTTTTACAAGTATGATGTGAAAGCGAGCCCAACATGTGTGCCTAGGTTCTATATGACCTTTGCATTCATTTTTCACTTTTTTGTTTTACCGTTTTAGTGACTTTAAAGCACATCATCTGGAATAAAATCTTTAATCAAAGAATGGGTATATGAGTAGATTACTGTGCAGTGAAAACTGTTGTTGACGTTTTAGCCGCACAGTGAGCCTCGGTTTACCTCCTGCTGTGGATGTTAATGTTCTGCTCTGTATGGATCTAGGTTCATGTAAAGATGGCTGATGAGGCGGTCTGTGTTGGCTCCGCCCCCACCAGTAAAAGCTACTTGAACATGGATGCCATCATGGATGCCATCAGAGTGACTGGAGCACAAGCTGTAAGTGAATGACATGACTTGCATATTCATTTTGTGTATTTAGCCCAAGTCGATGACCCGAGAACCTGATGCCACAGGTGCATCTACTGACAATCTTATAGGAGTTTGATTCTCAGTGACTGCATCCTTAAGGTTAGAGGTCAGAGGTCAGGTTTTCTGAAAATCTTGTGAATGGAATACCTTAAGAACAAGGTGATGTAAAATTTTGAAATTCATACGACAGGTGCATCTACTAGGAGGCAGAGGGGGGTAACTCTGGGTCCGAATCGACTTCTGTCTTCATGTTAAGATGAAGATGATGCTTTTCTGTATTCCAAAGAGTCATTTTGTTTTTCAGTTGAAGCTCAGATTTCCTGCAGTGTCCTCCGTCATGTTACAGTGGGGCTGCAGAGAGGCTTTTATGTTGATGATGTAGTTGCTTACACACATGTATGAGTGTAATTTGTTTTAAGTTGTTGCCTCCAAAATAAAAGGGACAGGCTTGTAATGTATGTTTTATAAAACAATGCAAAGTACAGTGGGTGAGTTTATCAAAGTGCTTTTTATCTAACATTCACACTCTGTTGAACACATCAGAGAGAAACTAAGGTTCAGTGTCTTGCTCTGAACCACCTTCTGATTATTAGATGAGCTGCTATGCCTCCTGAGCTACAGCCACCTGTTCAGTGGCTGAAAGGGGACAAAGTGCATGATGTATACCTATTTACATTGGAGTCCTACGGCCAGGAGTGTCCAGGCCGTTAACATGCATTCAGACTTGTATTGACAGTCCTGCTAGAGTCTCCTTCTAGGTCAGATGCAGTAATACTGTTGTGACTCTTTTTGATGTCAACAGCTTTTAATTCATAAGTACAATTAAGCAATTGTTTTTTGCATGAAAGGAGTTTTCTTCCAAACCCCCTTTAAAGTATATTTGGGTTTGAAAGTGTGACTTTTTTCTCCTCTCTAAGGTTCATCCTGGTTATGGGTTTCTGTCTGAAAATAAAGAGTTTGCAAAACGACTGGTGAGTTATGCAGTGAATTACTTCTCTCTCAGCACAAAGTCTGTTAGGAGTCTCATGGTACTTTGTCTTGTTGCCAGGCAGCAGAAGGTGTGGCATTCATTGGCCCAGACACCCATGCTATCCAGGCGATGGGGGATAAAATTGAAAGCAAGCTAATTGCAAAGGCTGCCAAAGTCAACACTATCCCAGGATTCGATGGCGTTGTCAAGGTAGGGCCATCAAAACGGCAATGCATGGAAACGCGAAGGCGTTTGCTAGATCAAGTCTGAGGGCTGTTCATCGGCTGTGTCATGGTTTTTGTTTTTCACTAATATTTTTTTTCCAATTAATAGGTTAAAGCTAAACATGTGAGTGAAGTTGGCCCCCACCTTCTTCAAATCCAACAAAGTGGTATCAAAAGTTTGTGCTACGTTTGTGCTGCAAAAAGTTTCGTTTGTGCTAATATCATTTTAAAGATATTAATAAAAATTTCTAGAGGTCATCAGAGGTCAACCAGCCCCCCCAAATTACCCAAATCAAACAAAATTGATGTCAAACGTTTGTGCTGGTTTGTGCTGCAAAAATATTTGTGCTGCTAACATTTTAAAAATTTTAATAAAATAACGTCTTGATGCGTGCTTAATCATCCAGGTAAGTCAATCCCAAAAGGTTGATTCTGTTCATCTGGACATTTTCAGTTGGAGAAACGTTTCGTCATCATCCAGGTGACTTCTTCAGTCTCAGCTGACTGCAGGTTTCCAACCTTATAAACACATGTGAGTGAAGTTGGCCCCCTACCTTCTTCAAATCGAACAAAATTGATGTCAAACATTTGTCCTGCAAATGCAGGTTATGTTTCCCTAATTTTATAAACAGTACATGTACAGTGAGAGATGTTACATCCCAGTCACGGAAGCGTTGGAGGTCGTTCATAAGAGATCACAGGATCAAATCGTAAATGGCCTGTATCTGTATAGCGCTTTACACATCCAGTCATCCACACACTGGTGATGGCAGCTACATTGTAGCCACAGCCACCCTGGGGCGCACTGACAGAGGCGAGGCTGCCGGACACTGGCGCCACCGGGCCCTCTGACCACCACCAGTAGGCAACGGATGAAGCGTCTTGCCCAAGGACACAACGACCGAGACTGTCCAAGCCGGGGCTCGAACCGGCAACCTTCCGATTACAAGGCGAACTCCCAACTCTTGAGCCACGATCGCCCCAGACAGTGTGTGGAGATCCCTTGCCAAAATCAGTACCGCCATTCCCACATGCCTCCAACATCATTACTGTACCCAAGAAGTCATCTACCTCCTGCTTTAAGGACCAGCGTCCTGTCAAACTCACCTCCATCATTATGAAGTGCTTTGAACGGTTAGTCATGCATCAAATCAAATTATCGCTTTCGTGAAAACGCTCAAGTGATGATGGAATCAACTGCCCCTCACTCAGCCCTCACACATCTGAACACTAGAGACTCATATGTCAGAGTGCTGTTCATAGACTTCAGTTCAGCCTTCAGCATCATCATTCCCCAGCAACTCATTCACAATCTGGATCTGCTGTGATCAGCACCTTGCTGTATAACTGGCTGCTAGATTTCTTGACAGGAAGACAGCAGACAGTACGGGTCGACAGCAACACCTCCAGCCCAAGAGCACGGAATACGGGGGCTCCCCAAGGATGTGTGTTGAGCTCCCTTCTCTTCACTCTGCTGACCCACGACGAGATCTACTACAGGGGTGAAGTTAACCATCTGCCAGAGTGGTACAGCAACAACAACCTGTCCCTGAATGTGGAGAAGACCAACAGCGACTCTACTTCCTCTGCAAACTGAGAAGCACAAGAGATTCAACCCCCATTATGAGCACCTTCTACAGAGGCACAGTTGAGAGTATCCTCACCAGCTGCATCACTGTGTGGTATGACTCCTGCACTGGGTTCTGCAGGACAAAATGACAACGGGTAGTGAGAGCAGCTGCACCTGCCTCATCTGGAAGGTCCTCTCCATTACAGGTGACTCCACTCATCCCTTCAGCAGTGTCTTCAGTTTGCTACCATCAGGAAGGATACTGAAGAGCCTCCGGGCCAGAACCAGCAGACTGAGAGACGGCTTCTTCCATCGGGCTGTCAGGATGCTGACCATCTCTGAATCGAGAAGGGGGGCCCAAGGGTACGTCTTAATGTTTCAACGCTTGGCTTACAATGCTGTGATTGTAGCCTTTCCCACTTTCTGTGAATGGGACTCATGGCCATTGATCAGTAGGCTTTGATTAGTTGTCATTGATCAATGGTCATAAGAATTTGCATACTAACAATCATGGAACTAAGCCCCCAGCACATTGTTCATTCAGTGGTGCTAGTTTCCTTCACTATGCAAATGTACTGTTAATAAGGTTGGGGAAACCTGCAGTCAGCTGAGACTGAAGAAGTCACCTGGATGATGACGAAACGTTTCTCCAGATGAACATAATCAACCTTTTGGGATTTACTTACCTGGATGATTAAGCACGCATCAAGACGTTATTTTATTAAAATTTTTAAAATGTTAGCAGCACAAACAAAAATTTTTGCAGCACAAACATTTGACATCAATTTTGTTTGATTTGGGCAATGTGGGGGGGCTGGTTGACCTTTTGACCTTTACCTTTTCATTAATATCTTTAAAACAAAGGCAGCACAAACGAAACTTTTTGCAGCACAAACGTTTGATACCACTTTTGTTGGATTTGAAGAAGGTGGGGGCCAACTTCACTCACATAAGCTAAACTGGATTTTTGCATCTATAGCAAATGTTCAAATGTTAATATTTATGGAATATTTTTCTTGTCATTTAAAAAAATCGTGCAATTATTTTGCTGTGCTGTAATACGATTCAATTATGTTTAACCATTTTAACAATAAAAACCACGACGGTGTTACATTTTAAAGTCACGTAGTTCTAAAAAAAACAGCTAAAAATTGCGTTTGATCAGCGAAGCTTCTTCAGAAAGTCTCCTTGCACATCACTCTAACCTCTTAATGTTTCAACGCTTGGCTTAATACTGCTCCTTCTCCTCTGCATTCACTTTAGTGTGATGTGTGCAGTCCATTGTGATTCTCATAGAGGTGTTACGAACCTTCATGTTCAGGCTGAGGGAGGAATTCAAGTTGGCAAAACCTCATTTTTGGAATTTAAAGATTTTGTCTTTGAATTTTTAATTCCACGCTTTAAGCTTTAAAGTTCTGAACAGGATGTAAACAGATGATAAAATTATATTATTCCCTTTGTTGTGAAGATGAAATGTGATTTATTTATCCTCAAAAAGTTGGTTACAGCAGCCAGATCATGAAAAACAACCTAGTAAATTACAATATCACAACACAGAGCTGAGACTTTGATCAGCTGTGCCTCAGTTAAAATAGGAATCATTTATTTCTTCAGACTTCTCAAAGTTTGCTTTGCTGATCTGTTGCTCAGCACTTTAATAGTTCTGCACCTCTTGCAATAAGTGCAGCTGTGAAGGTGATTGCTGCTGTGAACAAACCGCATGTATTAATAGTAATGGATCCATATATTCATTTGCCCTTAAATACTTTGTTTTACTCCTCGCCTGTGTCAGACTGCAGAGGAAGCTGTGAAGATTGCACAGCAGATTGGTAAGTCATCGGTTTTTCTGTGTGCTAAAAGTTTACAGTAAACTTTAGTGATGACAGGAAGAATCTTAGTGAGTTTGTTTACTGCAGACATGATCTCCCACACACGTGTTCCTGGCCCACTCGAGCTGTTTACTCCTATTTCTGATTATTTTTTAAATGTATTTATTTATTTTTGTTGAATTGCTGTCAATCATCACATCTTCATGGAGCTGTTACCAAAAGATAACACATTTATTATGTTGAAAATATCATTGTAGGAAAACTCAATGTGCTAAACACAGAAGCTAAAGATGTAAACGCTGTGTAGGTTTACGATATCTGAAGAGATGGAACAGATGAAAGCAGAACTCTCAGTGTGGGAATATAAAGAGTCTGTTTTACTCCTCAGTCTTAAAAGGCTGCTGGGGTTTTGCTGAGGATGATGTCTAAGCTGACATCCATCAAGGACGACACCTCCCACCCCTGCATGAGACTGTACGAGCACTGAGCAGCTCGTTCAGCAGCAGACTTTTACACCCGCAGTGTAGGAAGGACTTTTACACCCGCAGTGTAGGAAGGACTATTACACCCGCAGTGTAGGAAGGACTGTTACACCCGCAGTGTAGGAAGGACTGTTACACCCGCAGTGCAGGAAGGACTTTTACACCCGCACTGTAGGAAGGACTATTACACCCGCAGTGTAGGAAGGACTTTTACACCCGCACTGTAGGAAGGACTTTTACACCCGCACTGTAGGAAGGACTATTACACCCGCAGTTTAGGAAGGACTTTTACACCCGCAGTGTAGGAAGGACTATTACACCCGCAGTTTAGGAAGGACTGTTACACCCGCAGTGTAGGAAGGACTGTTACACCCGCAGTGCAGGAAGGACTTTTACACCCGCACTGTAGGAAGGACTATTACACCCGCACTGTAGGAAGGACTATTACACCCGCAGTTTAGGAAGGACTGTTACACCCGCAGTGTAGGAAGGACTGTTACACCCGCAGTGCAGGAAGGACTTTTACACCCGCACTGTAGGAAGGACTATTACACCCGCACTGTAGGAAGGACTTTTACACCCGCAGTGTAGGAAGGACTTTTACACCCGCAGTGTAGGAAGGACTTTTACACCCGCAGTGTAGGAAGGACTATTACACCCGCAGTGTAGGAAGGACTGTTACACCCGCAGTGCAGGAAGGACTTTTACACCCGCACTGTAGGAAGGACTATTACACCCGCACTGTAGGAAGGACTATTACACCCGCAGTTTAGGAAGGACTATTACACCCGCACTGTAGGAAGGACTTTTACACCCGCACTGTAGGAAGGACTATTACACCCGCAGTTTAGGAAGGACTGTTACACCCGCAGTGTAGGAAGGACTGTTACACCCGCAGTGCAGGAAGGACTTTTACACCCGCACTGTAGGAAGGACTTTTACACCCGCAGTGTAGGAAGGACTATTACACCCGCAGTGTAGGAAGGACTATTACACCCGCAGTGTAGGAAGGACTATTACACCCGCAGTGTAGGAAGGACTTTTACACCCGCAGTGCAGGAAGGACTATTACACCCGCAGTGTAGGAAGGACTATTACACCCGCAGTGTAGGAAGGACTATTACACCCGCAGTGTAGGAAGGACTATTACACCCGCAGTGTAGGAAGGACTATTACACCCGCAGTGTAGGAAGGACTATTACACCCGCAGTGCAGGAAGGACTATTACACCCGCAGTGTAGGAAGGACTTTTACACCCGCAGTGTAGGAAGGACTATCACACCCGCACTGTAGGAAGGACTTTTACACCCGCACTGTAGGAAGGACTTTTACACCCGCACTGTAGGAAGGACTATTACACCCGCAGTGTAGGAAGGACTATTACACCCGCAGTGTAGGAAGGACTATTACACCCGCAGTGTAGGAAGGACTATTACACCCGCAGTGTAGGAAGGACTTTTACACCTGCAGTTTAGGAAGGACTATTACACCCGCACTGTAGGAAGGACTTTTACACCCGCACTGTAGGAAGGACTATTACACCCGCAGTGTAGGAAGGACTATTACACCCGCAGTGTAGGAAGGACTTTTACACCCGCAGTGTAGGAAGGACTTTTACACCCGCAGTGTAGGAAGGACTATTACACCCGCAGTGTAGGAAGGACTATTACACCCGCACTGTAGGAAGGACTATTACACCCGCACTGTAGGAAGGACTATTACACCCGCAGTGTAGGAAGGACTATTACACCCGCAGTGTAGGAAGGACTTTTACACCCGCAGTGTAGGAAGGACTATTACACCCGCAGTGTAGGAAGGACTATTACACCCGCAGTGTAGGAAGGACTATTACACCCGCAGTGTAGGAAGGACTTTTACACCCGCAGTTTAGGAAGGACTATTACACCCGCACTGTAGGAAGGACTTTTACACCCGCAGTGTAGGAAGGACTATTACACCCGCAGTGTAGGAAGGACTTTTACACCCGCAGTGTAGGAAGGACTTTTACACCCGCACTGTAGGAAGGACTATTACACCCGCACTGTAGGAAGGACTATTACACCCGCAGTGTAGGAAGGACTATTACACCCGCAGTGTAGGAAGGACTATTACACCCGCAGTGTAGGAAGGACTTTTACACCCGCAGTGTAGGAAGGAGCGCTACCAAAGGACATTGTGACCAGCAGCTGTCAGACTCTATTACACAGTTTAACATAATCTTACTCATCACCTGTTTAATTGACATATCACATGTTTGTAATTGCTGATACTCATTTGCATCTTGTTTGTACACTGAATATTTCACCAGGATCATTCATACACACACACACACACACACACACACACACACACACACACACACACACACTACTTTAGGTCTATATTCCTCCTGCTATAAGAGCTGTGTAACACCCACAGCTGTGTAATAAAGTTTCATTCTGTTCTGTTTCCTGACTGTGAAAAATGCACCTTTGCAGTTGTTTTGTTTTGTTGCCAGGTTACCCTGTGATGATCAAAGCTTCTGCAGGTGGAGGAGGGAAAGGAATGAGGATTGCTTGGAACGATGAGGAGACGAGGTATTGTACTTGGTCACGTGCTCAGTATACACGAGCCCATCAGCTACTCTGTCAGTGCTCCCCAGGGCAGCTACAGTGTTGCTATCACCAGTGTGTGTGTGAATGGGTGAATGACTGAATGTAGTGCTTTGGGGTCCTTGGGGACTAAGTAAAGCGCTATACAGATACAGGCCATTTACTATTTTTTAGTAAATACACACTCAATTATGTGTTGAACAAAACGTAGAAGTAATTGTTTTTATTATTACAAGTATTGCTTATGTAGTAATGACTTAAAGTACTCTACCTCAGGTAATACTGTACAGTCTTATATTGCAAATATAAGGACTAAAGCTACTGCTATTAGCTCGTACGTCTGCAGCTTATGGAAGATGCTCGTGCAGCGTCTTCTGCTCACATTAGTTAAACTCTTTGATCTTAAGTAGCTCCAAATACCACAGTTAAAATACTATTGCCCCAAACACTGATTCAGCCCCTAGTTAAACTAGTGGCCAGAAATGTGTGGGCCTTTTCCACTAGTAGCTGCTTGGGTCAGTTCAGGTTTGTAGGGTTTTCCATTAGATGGTAGTACCTGGTACCAGGCCGGAGTCTCCCATTGTCATGATGTTTGTTGTTTTGGCAGCGTTGCTTTAATGACCCCAAGCAAATGGTACTCCACTGTAATGGAAAACAACCAGAACAGATGGAGTGGGTGCTAGTGGAAAAGAGGCATTAGTGAGCTCTGAAGTTCTTCCAGAACACTATACAAACTCATTGGATAACCTAACAACACAAGCAGTTATATTATACGACATTAAACAGTCCAGGTCTTCCTTTTTGTTTCGTCCCCGTGTGTTTTACAGACGTTAGTCAAAATCACCTGTTGTTGCTAAAGTTATTCATTCAGCTCCTTGTGCTCTAAACTGAAGCTTATTTACTTAACTGTTTTCCTGTTGTTACTTGTAGACCAATGGAAAGTCTGTATTTGCTCTTTAAAACTGCTGTGATCTGTGGGTGTGCTGTTAACAGGGAAGGTTTCCGGTTCTCATCGCAGGAGGCAGCATCCAGCTTTGGAGACGACAGGCTGCTCATTGAGAAATACATAGACAACCCCAGACATATAGAGATTCAGGTATATCGACTGTCTACACTGATCTCCTTTAACTTTGATGGATACATGAAAGCCAAAAGAGCAAGCGGAGGTGACTCTTTGATTCCTAAACTCCTCGTCTCAGCTCTAGATTCACTGAAATAGAAACAAACTGCACGACAGTCTGTTCAGTCGAGTCGAGAGGAGGCTGTTACCTAACAGCTCTCACAAAACGCCATCTCACAATGCACCACGCAAAGAAGCTTGAAGAGTCAGAAGGTCACACTGCCTCCTGTGAGTCAGACATGCAGCAGGCCTGCACTAATAAGACCGTGAACAGAGCGAAGCGTAGCCTAACGACTCTCCCTCTCTGCTGAGACTGCAGACGGGAGGCAGAGTTTGGCTGAATCCAGCCTGAAAAGTTCGTAGGTCACAGCCGTCCACTCTGAGTGACAGGTTCTGATGTGGGCTCAAACTATTGGATCCCAGTGTGCAGCGCTTAGGAATGCATTGAATGAATTAAAGGTTTTATGCCACAGCTGCCCTAAATGAACAGTGTTGGTATTTAACAAAATCATTAACATTTTACAAAAACCTGAAAAATAGGAAAACACGTGATTATTGTTTGACTAAGATGCTGAATGGTTTTCTTGCATTCCTGAAGAGAAACATGAGGATCACTGTACCAGCTCACATCTGAGGATCCAAGTGTGAATTTGGTGTTTTTTATTTTAATAAAGTTTTTAGATTTCAAAGAATAATTTTCTGGACTTTCTAACATGCAGGCATGTTCAGCGACATGTGTAAACCACATAGTGTGTTGACTTGAAAACCTGTTTCAGGTGTTGGCTGATAAACATGGAAATGCTCTGTGGCTCAATGAGAGGGAGTGCTCCATCCAGAGGAGGAACCAGAAGGTAGTGGAAGAGGCGCCCAGGTTAGTGAGACGTTTTTGGGCTTCGCAGTTATTTGTTTCTGTAAAGAACCCACGACAGACCCGACGACATCTTTATTGACTCGGTTGTTGTTCACACAATCGACTCAGTCGGCTGCAGCTTTCCAGCTCACAGCCCGACTCGCATCACAACAACGATGTACTGACAGACAGCACAGCCTTTGTGCCGGCGAGGCGTGATTGCAGATGCCGTGCAGGTGCGTCCATCTTCCCTGCAGCGGCACCGCAGACCACGCCCCACCACAGCTTCAAATGGACATACAGCAAGTAAATAGTAAACAAACTGGTTGTTACATGGCGCTTTTCTGCTCACTCAAAGCGCTTTAATTAGTTTTTACTCATTAGTCAATTAGTAAAACATGGAGATGAAACATGGGGAGATTAAAATCTTGTCATTAAATGTCAGCGGTCTGGGAAACTCTGTTAACGGTTAGAATTATGACTGAACTAAGAAAGGGGAGGACACAGATATTTAAATAATGAAAGTACTCCCCCTGCTGGAAGGAAGCTGTCATTACTGTACTTCCCAAACCAAGAACAGACAAACACGAAATATGTCAAAATTATAGAGCAATCACTATCCTGAGTGTAGCGTATAACACATGCACCTCTATAATATCAAACGGGGTTTGTAAGGCACAGACAATATGAGGAGCACATTACATGTAATACAGAGAATACAAGGAAATCAAATATCAGCTGCCTGGATCAGTTTAGATGCAGAAAAATCATTCGACAAAGTTAATAATCTGTTTAACATTAGGAAGATTTTGATTTAATGAAAAGGCCATTCAGTGCATTAAAGCGATTTATACAAATCTCACTGCTAGATTAAAACGAATGGCTCGCTAACTGAAAGATTCCACTTGGATTAGACAAACTCAATCACAGGAATAGAAATCAGTCAACAGAATCATGCAGCTTGTTCGTGGATGATATTATGATATATCGTTTAAAATAAACAGTGCAATCCTTTATGAAATCCTTTTAAATCACTAAAATATCCTGAGGGCAACATGACTAAAAATACACCAAAGCTGTATGAAGCAAACAAAGACTTGGCAGGATGGTCTACCTGCCTTTAGTGCCAAACTAGGCTCCATAAAAATGAATATCCTCCCACGCCTGCTGTACCTGTTCTTATCTCTATTTAATTTCAATTCAATTATATTTTATTACAGCATATCACAGCAACAGTTGCCTGAAGGTGCTTTATATTGTAAGGCAGACCCTACAATAACACATACAGAGAAAAACCCAACAATCATATGAGCCCCTATTAGCACCACTTTGGTGACAGTGGGAAGGAAAAACTCCCTTTTAACAGGAAGAAACCTGCAGCAGAACCAGGCTCAGGGAGGGGCGGGGCCATCTGCTGCAAGGTTAAGGGAGGAAGACAGAACAAACACCCAGTGCATCATGGGAAAGCCCCCAGCAGCCTAGGCCTATTGCAGCATAGCTAACAGAGGATTCGGGGTCACCTGCTTTTTCAAAAGGAAAGTTTGAAGCCTGATCTTAAAAGTAGAGATAGTGTCTGTCTCCTGAATCCAAACTGGAAGCTGGTTCCACAGAAGAGGGGCCTGGAAACTGAAGGCTCTGCCTCCCATTCTACTTTTAAATACTCTAGGAACAACAAGTAGGCCTGCAGAGCGAGAGCGAAGTGCTCTAATAGGGTGATATGGTACTACAAGGTCATTGAGACATTATTTGACATTTCTGTAAGGCTACTTTGGTTTCACATCCACTTTTGTTTCTTCCAAAGCTTTTTAGAGGCTGCATCTGTGGGCTGCTTCCCCTGTACATGGAGCTGCTATCAAGTTCTATATAATTACAAAAATGTTTAGTCCGCATGCTTATTGACCTCCACTGTGGTCTTTGTATGTCCATGGTTGTATTTCTTACTGTTTGATAGTTTTTGTGTTTTTTATTTTTAAATGTATTTAGAGCCAAATTAAGAAAACACTTAGCAGGCGGAGTTCTTACTTCCCTGATTTCTTGCTTTCCTGCCCACATTAGTCTGGTTTAGTTACACACACACACACACACACACACACACACACACACACACACACACACACGGTCTGTTTTTAATCACGACTGAGTGTTACAGAACTCTGCATTAAATCAAGTGTCAAAGCAAAGTGGAATCATTCAAAATGATAACGTTGTTGTAGCTCTAATCTGTTGTGCTTTATTTTCATAGTCTTTAAAGGTTTTTAATTTTAACAGGATGGGTTATCTCGTTAATTATCATTAATTTCCTTCCTTCCTCTTTTTCTTCTTCTTTGATATTGACTTCTCATTGTGTCCTCCCCGACTAATTTGCTGTTCCTTTGGCATATTTACTCAGAGTTTTGTGCCCTTACTTTAGTTTGCAGGGAAGCAACGTGGTCCTCCAAAGTAATCACAGATCAGCCTGTGACTCGCGGAGTTTATCTCCGTCCTCATCTCTCCCACAGCTGCCACAACGCCTCAAAAAATGTTTTGTTTTAGCCTGTACGATGGAGCGAAGCAGCAATCAGGTGTAAAATAATCAGCAATAAAACACAGATTTTTAATTTTGCTCTTCAATAATTTGCAATGAAAGGTGGCTGGAAGACTCGAGCTGTTTGTTTTTGTTTCAGTGAAACGAGTTTGAGCTTCTGTGTCGTGTCCATGCAGTACTTTCCTGGACCCAGTCACACGACGGGCAATGGGTGAGCAAGCAGTCCAACTAGCCAAAGCTGTGCACTACTCCTCTGCTGGGACTGTGGAGTTTCTAGTGGATTCTAAGAAGAACTTCTATTTCCTGGAGATGAACACACGACTACAGGTTCAGTTCCATTTTATTTATATGTATGACAAACAGTTGCCTCAAGGCGCTTTATATTGTAAGGTGGAGACCTTCACCTTCAGGTCACCTGATCCAGCCCTAACTATATGCTTTATCAAAAAGGAAAGTTTGAACCCTTCTCTGAAAACTAGAGAGGGTGTCTGTGGGCCCTCACAGGGAAAAATAAAGCCTGCTGTTCCTACACTCGAGCAAACTCACTGAGATAAGGCAGAGTTTGACCCCGAGCTGAATCCTGTCTGTACTTCATAAACTGCTTATTTTTACTCCAGGTGGAGCATCCAATTACAGAGTGTATCACTGGCTTGGATCTGGTGGAGCAGATGATCAGGGTTGCCAAGGGTTACCAACTGCAGCACACACAGGAAGATATCCCAATAAATGGCTGGGCCATTGAGTGCCGTGTCTATGCAGAGGTAGGTGTGTGTGTGTGTGTGTGTGTGTGTGTGTGTGTGCACCTGTAATGGTAACTGAGATCACATGAACCTTACTCGTTTACTTTACCACACAGCTTTGCAAACATAGTTGAAAATACAGCACATAAAATATGAAGATGATCCTTTATTTTGCTAACGTTGGGACTGCAGAAAATATAAAAGCAGTGCAATAATTAAAAAATAATTTAAAGCCTTTGTTTAAAGACAGCATCTTTGTTTTGTTTTATTTTAGTTACATTCAGTCAAACTTGTCGTTGCTCGTTGTCCGCCGACAAGAATCATTTCTGAGTGAAACACGAATAAAAGTAAAAACACCCAAAAATCCTGTTTCCTCTGGTAGGACCCTTACAAGTCTTTTGGTCTTCCTTCCATTGGACGCCTGTCTCAATACCAGGAGCCACTCAACCTTGACAAAGTGAGTCGATCAGTCAGTTTTCTTTTTAAACACGCGGTCTGCCGGACGCTGTCGTTTCCTGGCTCACTCTGCTTTCCTCCAGGTCCGTGTAGACAGCGGCATTCAGGAGGGAAGTGACATCAGCATCTACTATGATCCCATGATCTCTAAGGTCAGTGATATATTGGATACAAAATGTAACCATTCAGTTCCAAAGTTTATTTGTATCAGATCTTTGAAGGAGGTCGCTGCTTCACAGATGACTGCTGGTAAGACGGCTGTCGCAAACTCCCTTTACTCGTGGGCCACATACAGCCGTGGGCCAGACTAGTAAAAGTCCTCTTTCTGTCACCGTAAACAAGTTTCTGTGTTTTCTACATTTAATCCTGACCAAAAAAGATAAATACAATGATAAAAATGAAAAGGTTGAGCGATGTCAGTCGTCCACGTTAACGGCACTCAGTCAGGCCTTCAGTAAGAGTCACGATATCACGATGCCAGAGGTCAGACAGCTTTCAGGATGGCAACAGAAGTCGGTCACTTACAGCAACCAAGGTTTGTAGAGGAGCATCTCTGAATGCACAACATGTTGACCCGTGAAGCAGATACAGCAGCAGACGACCACGCCACCTGCCGTGTTTGTCAGCTAAGAACAGGAAACTTAAGGCTACAGTGTGCACAGGCTCACCAAAACTGCACAAAGCTGAAAAGTGTTCCCTGGTGACCAAGCTTGTTTAAGGCTGGGGGGATATTTTATTGGCAGTCTTTGGGCCTCTTAGCACCACCCGAGCATCATTTAAACACCACGCCAACCCGAGTGTTGTTGCTGACGATGTCCATCCCTTCATGAACACAGTGAACCATCTTCTGATGGCGAGCTATCCTGCTGGAAGCAATCGTGTCACCAAGCTCGGATCATCTCAGTCTGGTGTCTTGAATATGAAAATGAGCTCACTGCACTCAGATGACCTCCACGCTCATCAGGTCTCAGCCCAGCGGATGTGGTGAAATGGGAGACTCACATGATGCTGTTGTGTCAGTGTGGACCAAAATCTGAGGATTGTTTCCAGCACCTCGTTGAATCTAGTGTACGGCTGAGGACACAGTGGGTAAGATGGGGTGTTTGTGGAGCAGGTCGTCTACTAATCAGAAGCTCGGTGCTTCAATCCCTGCTCCAGCCTGCTTGCCAAAGTGTCCTCGGTCAAGGTACCGAACCCCGAGTTGCTCTTGACACGTTCATCAGAGTCTGTAAGTGTGAACGTTTGATAGAAAGTGGTGTAGTTGCTTGTGTAAAGATTCTTATTCAGCACTTTTCTGCTCTCAGTACTCAGCCCTTGAACAGGAATTGTGCTCATCACTTAATATACGACAGGACGATACCAACATGCACCGCGTATCCAGGAATTAAACACCTTACATTAAATCAGTGCATGTGTTTAAAAGGAAACGGGTGAGAAAATTTCACCTGTGTGCTCTGTGAGGGTGCAGGTGCTCATTCTCAGTTATGGGATGTTCTGTTTCTCTAGCCATGTTAGTGATGATTCACAGCAGCTCCTGATGACGTGACTGGTTCAATAATAACATATTAATATTCTCTGATATCAATTTGTAGCTGATTACCTACGGAGCTACACGAGCTGAAGCTCTTGGTAGGATGGAGGACGCTCTGGATAACTATGTGATCAGAGGTGGAGTACATGTTCGTAGTCTGTCACTAAAACAACATTTGTTGGGTTTTATTTCTCTAAAGTTGGATCGTTTTCTTTCCAGGTGTGACCCACAACATTCCTCTCCTGCGAGAAATCATCACTCATCCTCGCTTTGTCTCTGGTCACATCAGCACCAACTTCCTCCCAGAGGTTTACCCTGATGGCTTTAAGGGCCATCAGCTAGAGGCAGATGCAAAAAGGGAGCTGTTGGCATCAGCAGCAGTGCTCTACATCGCTGCTGAGCTTCGTTCAGCAAAGGTCCTCAGCACCCAGAGGTGAATGCTGCAGTACTTGTTGCTTGGTGCTACGTGATGGGATTCTTGGGAGAAAGTAATAGGGCTGGAGTTGTATCCTAAATCAAAGTGCAGTCGATCACGGTTCAGCCTGAGTGGACTGGCATTTATATAGCTGTTACTGAGCACTCACAGTACTTTTAAACTACAATCCACATCATCTCTTTCATACACACCAGCAGATTTTCATATACTGCATGATATTTTGTTGTCTTAAACATTAAAGTTAAAGTTCTTATAATAAAGGGCATTATTATTAAAATTAACTTGTCAGTTTCGTTTTAGCACGTCTGACATCTATAGATCCAAACCATTATTCTGTGTCCCATCTCTCAGTTATGGGGTCACTGCGTTAGCTGACCTCAGGAGCAGCGATGAGGCCTCGGTTAAAGTTTGTTCATTTCAGGGTGGCCTCCACTCCTGTGGAATGCAGCCACTGGGAGCTGTGTGTGGAGCTGGGTGAGGAACGCCAGGATGTGCAAATCAGCAAATCAGGAACTGTTTATACTGTGAGTATTAAAGCACATCTGTTCTCGTTCATTCTTGCTGTACTAGAAAGCTGAGAAAAGGACAAACCTAAGTATGTCTGTGAAGGTTCTCAGGCATCCAGGTCATCGTAGTCAAAGGAGCTTGCAAGGAAAGCGTCTGGACTTCTTTTCACTTTAGAGGAGTGAAAGAAGCCATCTACGTCCACTGTGAGCGACCATCTTTGAACAGAGGCGGGGTTTACGACACAAACTGTCTGCCATCTATAATCCAGTTTTGAGATTCCTCCCCAGACGCCTTAACACCCACTCACATCCTGGGCCATCTGACCTCAGGAAATCAAATGATAAGGTGGGGCCAGGTTTCACAATGAACACACCCGAAACTCTGGCTGATTGGGACCCACACCCAGTTTCACACCTTGGCTCAGGCGATTAGAGGATCATCAGGGGGTCCTTTTGTCCCTCTGTGGGGGGTCACTCCCACTAGGTTTATATCTGGGACTCTCCACCATTTGACCTTAGAACTGAAGAAGCTTCTCGGATGAGAGGTGAAACGTCTTCAAGCAACTTAAAGAAGTCCAGACGCTTTCCTTGCAAGCTCCTTTGACGACAAACGTAAGTAGTGAATATGGCCATCACAGCAGATGGCCCCGCCCCTCCCTGAGCCTGGTTCTGCTGGAGGTTTCTTCCTGTTAAAAGGGAGTTTTTCCTTCTCACTGTCGCCAAAGTGCTGCTCATAGGGGGTCATATGATTGTTGGGTTTTTCTTTGTATGTATTATTGTAGGATCTACCTTACAAAGCAGCTTGAGGTGACTGTTGTTGTGATTTGGTGCTGTATAAATAAAACTGAAGTGAATTGTGAGCATACACAGAAGTGTTAAACAGACGGGCAGGTCTGGCCTGTTCCAGTTCCTGATTTAGCCTTCTGTAAAAAGGTGATGCCTGTCTTGATGATATAACGTTATAAGCTTTCACTGTTTTCTGTTCCTTTATAATTTTACTAACTTGTTGACTCTTGTTTGTGAAGAATAATAATGTGTGGTGTGACCTTTTTACTTACAAATATGTACAAAGAACACTGAAGACATTCACTTTCAGTTTGAGTTCAGAACAGTTGGCAGGAGGCTCCATCTGTACTGTAAGTGCAGTGATAGAGGAAACCCAAAATCGCACAGTCCACTATCAACAGCACTTGGTGAGGAAAAGCTCAGACAGAAGCTGCCATCTGCTGTGACTGGTTGGCTGAGAGGGGAACTGATGGGTACAATTTATCACACGCAGCAGCGGTGTGTATAGACCTGGGGAGGGAAGTCCTCCAGTCTGAGCCCACAGCAGCATTACTGAGAGCTGGATCACATGACCCTGATCCATGGTGACTCCTAACGAGGCTTTATGAAAAAGGAACGTCCATCCATCCATCCATCCATCTTCATCCACTTTATCCGAGGCCAGGTCGCGGGGGCAGCAGCCTAAGCAAAGAGGCCCAGACCTCCCTCTCCCCAGCCACCTCCTCCAGCTTATCCGGGGGAATACCAAGGCGTTCCCAGGCCAGCCGAGAGATATAATCTCTCCAGCGTGTCCTGGGTCTGCCCCGGGGCCTCCTCCCGGTGGGACATGCCTGGAACACCTCACCCAGGAGGCGCCCAGGGGGCATCCTTGTCAGATGCCCGAACCACCTCAGCTGGCTCCTTTCGATGTGGAGCAGCAGCTGCTCTACTCTGAGCCCCTCCCGGATGGCCGAACTTCTCACCCTATCTCTAAGGGAGAGGCCAGCCACCCTTCGGAGGAAGCTCATTTCTGCCGCTTGTATCCGCGATCTCGTTCTTTCGGTCACTACCCACAGCTCGTGGCCATAGGTGAGGGTAGGGACGTAGATCGACCGGTAAATTGAGAGCTTCGCTTTTACACTCAGCTCCCTCTTCACCACGACGGACCGGTGCAGCGTCCGCATTACTGCAGCTGCAGCCCCAATCCGTCTGTCGATCTCCGGTTCCCTTCTCCCATCACTCGCGAACAAGACCCCGAGATACTTGAACTCCTCCACTTGGGGCAGGAACTCATCCCCGACCCTGAGTGGGCACTCCACCCTTTTCCGGCTGAGAACCACGGCCTCAGATTTGGAGGTGCTGATTCTCATTCCCGCTGCTTCACACTCGGCTGCGAACCGTTCCAGTGCGAGCTGGAGGCCCTCACCCGATGAAGCCAACAGAACCACATCATCTGCAAAAATCAGAGATGAGATTCTGAGGCCAACAAAGCGAAAGCCCTCCACCACTTGGCTGCGCCTAGAAATCCTGTCCATAAAAATTATGAACAGAACCGGAGACAAAGGGCAGCCCTGGTGGAGCCCATCACCCACCGGGAACGAGTCCGACTTATTGCCGGCAATGCGAACCAAGCTCTTGCAACGGTTGTATAGGGATCGAATGGCCCGTAGCAATGGGCCAGACACCCCATACTCCCGCAACACCTCCCACAGGACACCCCGAGGGACACGGTCGAATGCCTTCTCCAAGTCCACAAAACACATGTAGACTGGTTGGGCAAACTCCCATGCACCCTCAAGTATCCTGGAGAGGATAAAGAGCTGGTCCAGTGTTCCGCAACCAGGACGAAAACCGCATTGTTCCTCCTGTATCCGAGGTTCGACTAGCGGACGAACTCTCGTTTCCAGCACCCTGGCATAGACTTTCCCAGGGAGGCTGAGGAGTGTGATCCCCCTGTAGTTGGAACACACCCTCCGGTCCCCTTTCTTGAAGATGGGGACCACCACCCCGGTCTGCCAGTCCACAGGTACTGCCCCTGATCTCCACGCAACATTGCAGAGGTGTGTCAACCAGGACAGCCCTACAACGTCCAGAGCCTTCAGGAACTCGGGGCGGACCTCATCAACACCAGGGGCTCTGCCACCAAGGAGTTGTTTAACTGCCTCAGTGACCTCGCCCCCGGAAATTGGCGGGTCATTCCCCTCATCCCCAGACTCTGCTTCCTCCTCGGAAGACGTGTCAGTGGGATTCAATCAATCAATCAATCAAAGCTTTATTTGTCACAAGCAGGTTGCCCTGCAGTGACAATGGGACCCCCCCCCCCCCCCCCCGACCTTGCACGCATAACACAGACATCACATGGGGTTACAAGTCGGAGATCGGTAGCATTACAGAAAAGAACACTGAAATGTACACAACAACGGGAGGGTACAAGAGGAAAAAAAGAGACCTCCACTCATGCTGTGCTTCCATGGTAGGACAGCACGAGAACAGGAAACAAAAAAACTCCTCTGCACAAAAAAAGCACATGAATGGCCACAGCACAACATTGTGAAAGACATGACAAGCCACAGGGTTGGGTAGGGGATATCATAACACAATAAACACAGTGTGCACATCTGATCTGGGACTGCTGCAATCTTTCGACTGCACCGCCAGCTGACCCGATGTCCACATCATGGGGGAGGTAAGCATCGAAGGCGTTAGAAGGGGAGGGGGGATGAGTGAGTGATTATCAGTGTAAGTGTGTGTGCGTGTCCATAGTTCAGCTGAGACAGTGTCCTTCGCCCTATCAGGCTAAGTAAACAGTCCTCCAGCCAATCCAGGTGGCCTTGCATGGGATGGGAAGAATAGTCATCACACAGTCGTTTTCAGGGAGTGATTGTTCGGCTCCAGCCTTGGGCCTGCAGCTGGCGCCGTGGTGGTGTCCGCATTACGATGTTGATTTTGTTGATTTTTTTCATGCAAGCAGCCCAGGAGAATTTCAAGCTGCTCTTTAACACTCTAACACTGGTCTCGCAATCTCCCGTTGGAGAGCCGCGAGCCTCCCCATGATGGTATCAAACTTCTGTTCCATGGTGTTGTCATTCTTTTGATTCTGAGACCTCACAACTGCAGTGATCCGTTCCGCGATGTGTTCCAACTTTCAGCCCGCCGCCTCTCACCAGGGGCAACTCCAGACTGAGACAGAGTCCAGCCCCTCTCCAGGAGACTGGTTCCAGAGCCCAAGCCATGCGTAGAGGTGAGCCCGACTATATCTAGCCGGTACCTCTCAACCTCACGCACGAACTCAGGCTCCTTCCCCACCAGAGAGGTGACATTCCATGTCCCTATTGCCAGTCTTGGCAGCCGGGGGTCAGTCCGCCAGGGCCTCCGCGCCTGGCCGCCACCCGGCACACAATGCACCCGACCTCTATGGCGCCTCCTGCAGGTGGTGGGCCTGTGAGAGGATGGGCCCATGTCTCCTCTTCGGGCTGTGCCCGGCCGGGCCCCATGGACTAAGGCCCGGCCACCAGATGCTCGCCTTCGGGCACCCTCCGACTGTCTCCAGGGCGGGGCCCCGGTAACCCTATCCTGGGCAGGGTAAACTGTTCCCTCGATGTTCTCTTCATAAGGGTCTTCTGAATCGCTCTTTGTCTGGTCCCTCACCCAGGACCAATTTGCCATGGGAGACCCTACCAGGGGGCAAAAGCCCCCAGACAACATAGCCCCTGGGATCCCTGGGACACACAAACCCCTTCATCACGATAAGGTAGCGATTCAAGGAGGAAAAAGGAACGTTTTAAGCTTAATATTGTGACCTTTTCACAGTTTCGCCCGGTTCGTAGGTTGCTCAGGCCTCCAGAAAGAACACCGGCGACTCAGTAGTCAATTCCCAACACTTTTATTAATCCACACTCATTGATCACACCTATTGATTACACCTTCTAGAAGGGAGATGTACAGGACCCCGGAACTCCTCTGCAGATCTCAACTCCTTTGTCTGTTACATGCAGTTTTGTATCAGTGACCCCCCTTCTAAACCCTCTACAAGGTGCCATAAAACTAAGTACTATGTTTACATACTTTCGTGTGTGTGTGTGTGTGTGTGTGAGCCTGTGAATGCCTACATGTGCGCGTTCCCGCGTGCCTATATGAGTGCTCGTGTGTGACTGTGTGCGCATACCTGTGTGTATGTGAGTGCACATGAGTGAGTGTGCGTGTGGATGTGTGTGCGTGACAGTTAAAACACTGTGGGGGTAGGTGACTCCCTAGAGGTCATAAAAACCCATCTCCCTTCCAGACCACAGTTATCCAGTTACAAATGTTGAGACCCCCACCCAAACATCCTCTGGGGAATTTCCACTCAGTGGGAAAGGGGTCTCCTACAATCTACTCCTAAGTTCACAACACAATGAGCCCTTTATTATATTAAGGGCAGTGTCAGTGTCTCTACAATAGTTCTACATTCTATGATAACACATTTCTAAACTCTAAATCAGCTAAACATTCTACAATATCAAGACTAGAGATGGTGTCAGTCTCATCAGTCCACACTGGGAATTCCACGGTGGGTCTGATTAAATGTTATCGCTAGTTAAAGTCCTCGGCTTAGCAGACCTCTAACTCAGCTTGGCTACAGAGCTGGGGTTGTCCTCTTAGTGATGAGGTGAGATGTCCCAGTTTAGGGTTGGGTTTGTTTGTTCATCTAGATTTAAAAAAACAAACTATTTTTCCTGGCTTTCCACTCCACCTTACAAAATATCTGCTTTTAATGCACATTTAAAAATTATATCAAGGAGTCAAACTTCTGCTCTTTTTCAGAGTATCCAGTATGCAGTGAGGAAGTAATACTGGTAACATGATAACTGACCTCTGTGGCAGCAAAGTTTATCTACACTGTGTCAGGAGACAGAAACAGAGCATAGAAAAAAGTGCTTTTGCAAATGGCAGTAAATGGGTGAACGAGGCAAGTTACAACGAGTAGAAACGAGCTAAATAAGAAGCAGTACGTTCACACAGCAGGTCGAAAATAATCACTACTTTAAATTCAGTTACTTGACCTTTTACATAGAAACGGAGCCATGGGGTGGCAAGCAGGGGAAAGGGTGTATCTAATAAAATGGCAGGTGAGTGTATTTGACTGCAGATTAAGTTTAATATGAATTTAAAGATTAGTTAATAGGAATTCAAGCCAGAATTTGTCTTGATTGGAAAGCTATTGGTGATCATCAGAAGTCCCGATTCATTCAGATAATAAAACAACAGTGTGAGCATTGTGTGATGTGAAAGAGTGGCTCTCCAGTTAGACTGTGTTAACTGTGTCTGCAGGTGGAGATAGATGGAGCGAAGGTGGAAGTTTGGGGAGCGTTGAATCTGGCCTCCCCATTGCTGCCACTCACAGTCAACGGCACACACAGAATGCTACAGGTAACACACAGCTAAGTGTTGGTAAAGAGACCTCAAACGGATTGGAGCCATGGTGATATGGTGGAAAAGTGGTAAAACCAAAATGTCTGTCCATGTGGTGCAGCTTTTATCAGTGCACTCAGTTACTTCATGCCTCATTCCTGCCTGACCCTCTGAAGACGCAGCAAGTTTTTTTTAAATAGTTTTTAAACTGGGGGACACCGGCGTCTTGGCAGAACAAATTTAGAACAGAAATGTGCTAAACTCACCAGTAACAATAAAATAATGAAAGATGTCAGCTGTAATACAGATAACGTATTCTCTCTTTTTTATAGTGCCTTTCCAGAGATGCTGCAGGAGTGATTGTCCTACAGTACCTGGGCACCTTGGTAAGACTGAATAATTCAAAATGTAGGCTAGTGGCTGTATGTATGTATGTATGATCAGAAGAACTTTCCATGTTATTGATATATTGCAGTGCCAAACATCCCACTGTTCCCCATACATTTCTTTTTCTTGTAAATATATATAGTTTAAGGTTCGAGTTCTGTCCAAGCTGGCTGCAGAGTTGAACTCCTACATGCCAGAAAAAGCTTCAGAGGACACGAGCAGCATCCTGCGTTCACCGATGCCGGGAACAGTTGTGGCTGTATCTGTCAAACCTGGAGATACGGTAACACATTCCAATATGTACACATCGTTTAAATGCTGTTTAATGAGTTCATAGTTCATAATGGGGAAAAGCCTGTTGTAGTTGACATGTTGCTGGTAAGACTGTGCAGATGTGCAGAAATGATTAAGATTCAACATTATTTTAATTCTTAAGCATAGAATCAAAGTTTAAGTTGGTGAGTTTTTGAATGCATGCTGCAGCCTGTGAGTGTATTTTGACATTTCATGTTCTTATATATTCATAGATTAGAGTCACTGAATGTTGTTGGGCGTTATTTTAAATGTATGGGGTTTTTTTCTCCCTCTGCAATCACACCAAACAGTTTTACTCCAAAACTAGACTGTTTTATCTGTTTAATCCATGTTTTTATCTTCAGTTCACTCACATTACTCTGTCAGGTTCTCATAATTGTCCATGTTAACATTATTCATATTCCTCAGAAACTGGCGATGCTGCCCATCTTTCACTACCAGCGTAATGCTTAAATGAGGTCAAGCACCCTGTGTATGAATGGGTGAATGAGGCATGTTGTATAAAGAGCTTTGACTGCTCAGGTAAAGTAGAAAAACACTATAAGACCAGGTGAGCCAGGAGATTGAGCCTATCAGTGAAAAGAAAGGAAAACCATTATTTTTGCAGTTAACAAAATGCCATCAGTTTGTCACAAGAAACATTTGGAGTCTACGTGCTGCCAGTCTCTGTTCAACAGGGCTGTCGCTCCTCGTAGATGGCAGCCTGAGCTTCAAATAAATCTCTTGAATATGCGCATGTTGACAAATGGTGCACGGAAGGCAGCAGGAGTAGCTTTTAGTCATCCCTTCTTAAACATTTACATTTACAGTTAAGCCATTGCTTTTACACACTCTGTTTTTTTTAGGTTGCAGAAGGTCAGGAGATTTGTGTAATTGAAGCCATGAAGATGCAGAACAGTTTGACTGCTGTCAAGCAAGCAAAGGTAACAGGAAATGTGACAGTTACTCCCATCACTAGATTTCAGTAGTATTATCTAGGTCGGGGGGTCAAACTCCGGTCCTCAAACGCTGGTTTCTTCAAACTTCTCCATGGTTCCTGCTGCAACACACCTAAATAAAATTAATATGTGATTAGCAAGACTCTACAGTGACCTGACTGCATGCTGAGGAGGCAACCCCTAACCCTACTCAAGTAAATTTAAATATATATATATATAAGTAAATGTTTTTAGAAAAATGTACTTCTAAAAGTTTGTTTATTGCACTCATGAGCTGCTGTAACATGAATCAAATGGCTGAACTGCCACCTCAGCATTCAGTCAAGTTCTAGTCCAGACAGACATCGGCCCTGAAAGACTGGAGTGTGACATCCGCAATCCAGAGCATAGAGTTTAAGTGGTGTGTTTGTAAAACTGTAAATGCATTATTTAAAGTTTGTGTTTAACTGCACGTGTGTCCTTACAGGTTAAGAGTGTCCACTGTAAGCCGGGCGAGACTGTGGGGGAAGGAGACCTGCTTGTGGAGCTGGAATAAAACATGATCTGTTCCCTTTGACATGTGACTTGTGTGAACTGGGACAGATGGAGTTGAACTGTGTCACAATGTTGGTGTGGGTGCTCACACAGTTGTCTTGTGTCTTTGATTCAGCTGACTGTTCCAATTACTCTGTTGTACTTAGGTTTTACTGCTTAATAGATATTGTTGTTGGTAGGCCAAACATTGAAATTTGGATGAACTGACTGAGAAAAATAAACAAACTTTTCCAAATAAAATAACTTTCAGTTTTTGTTTTTCTTCACACACAACAGTTGCCTCAAGGCACTTTATATTGTAAGGTAAAGACCCAAGAATAATACAGAGAAAACCCAACAATCACATTTTCCACTTTGAGCAAGCACTTTGGCGACGGTGGAAAGGAGAAACTCCCTTTTAACAGGAAGAAACCTTTGGCAGAGCCAAGCTCAGGGTGGGGCGGGGCCATCTGCCATGATTGGTTGGGTGTGAGCAGGACAACGACACGCTGTGGAAGAGAGGCAAAGATTAATAATTAACAGAGTGGTGTATACAGTACACAGTAAGTGAAATAGAAACACAAACTGGGATTTGATTCAATAGAAGAGGAACCTGGAACCTAAGCTAAGGGTTGTTTCCCATTCTAATTAAATACCCCAGGACCCACAGAGAAGCCTGCATCTGTATGCAATGACACAGTACGATGAGCTCTTTAAGATAAAAGTGACAGTAGTCCAGCCTGGAAAGCATGCTAGCAAGCTAGGAAGCATGTATAATGTAAACAGAATTGGTCCTAGCACTGAACCCTGTGGAACTCCATAATTAACCTCAGTGTGTGAAGAGGACTCTCCATTTACATGCACAAACTGGAGTCTATTAGATAGATATGATACAAACCACTGCAGCGCAGTACCTGTAATACCTACAGCATGTTCTAATCGCTCTAATAGGATATTATGGTCGACAGTATCGAACGCTGCACTGAGGTCTAGCAGGACAAGCACAGAGATGAGTCCACTGTCAGAGGCCATAAGAAGATCATTTGTAACCTTCACTAAAGCTGTTTCTGTGCTGTGCTGAGCTCTGAAACCTGACTGAAATCTTCAAATTCCTGCATTCCTTGTAGGGGGTGACGGATTACTTCTATGAAACAGTCGTGTAAGATCACTTGGTGATGGTGGAAGAGAAACATACATCTCAAACAATTTTTATGTTGTAGATCTAAACATTTCTGAGTGCAATAATTGTAGTTGATGACCTTTGGTTTGTGTCCAAAGATATAACAATACCCTGCCTTTCCAAAAACAAGGTTAATAGCTCTTTGTGAATCACTTTTAGATACTCATCTAAATTGTGTTTTTCTACTATGTGTGTTTCCTTTTTTTTAAGGAGACACTGCAGAGTATGCTGAGTCATGCTAGGGTTCCAGCTAATAACTGTTAATCATCTTAGTGTAGAAAATGTTGTTTATCAAACTGCATTATCTTTGTTTGCTTTTAATGTAACAAAATAAAAGGTAACATCAGAAGTCTGTTGCTCTGGTAACGAACAGAAACCTTGTTTCTCTCATTTCAAGGTTAACAACCTCTGAATTTTCATCACTCATGGTCTCAGGGAGGTCTAAAGTTGTTTGTAGTGTCTGAACATGTTCAGGTAAGTAAATACAACAAAAAGCTCTGAAACCTGTGGCAAAAGTGAGGAACCTTAAAGGCCGGTGGCCTCTAAAGGCCTCTATGCAAACCAAGATGTGAAGGATGTCGTTTTCAGTGGGAGAAACGTTTCGTCGCTCATCCAGGAGACTTCTTCAGTCTCAGCTGACTGCAGGTTTCCAACCTTATAAACAGCACATTTGCACAATGACTGCAGCTCCACTGACTAACAATGGACTACCATTCACAGCTTTCTGAGTACATAGTACATAGTGAGTACATTAAAGTACTCTTAAGGTTAAGAGGGGGGACAAAGTAGACAATTGTTTTGAGTGATGTACTCAGAAAGCTGTGTTTCTGTTTCCAGCAGACATAACCTTTGGCAATGTGCAACAATCAGAGTAAACGGTTGAGGACGTCTGGAAACAAACACAGAGCCGTTTCCTTGTTGAGAATATTGAGCATTAAAGTTTCTATGAGTCGAGGTTAGACGCGTGATTATCCTCTTATTGGGGAAAATGTCTTTGTCCAGAACCACGTGGGAACATGAAATGGATCATTTTCTGCTGTAACCCACAAACTAAACGGTAATGTACCCACACCCATCTTTCACTTTTTCACTACAGTAAAACATCACAAGTCCGGTTATTTGAAACAATCACTGGATCCGCTCTCGACGCTGCCTTGGCACCTGAAGTTGTTCTTGGGGAAGCAGAACAAAGAGGGTCGCTGGGCAGCCATGTTGAAAATCAGCATTGTCCCCTTGCAGCAAGAAGGTCTAATTTCCTGGCCGGCTTGGCCGTTTCTTTGTCATGTTTACGTGTTCTCCTTATGCCTGTGCTATATTGTTATAATAAGGTCCAACAGGTCACAGCCTCTAACACATAGGTGTCAAACTCTGGCCCGCGGGCCAAATTTGGCCCGCAGCCTAATTACATTTGGCCCGCAAAGCCATACCAAATTATTATTAGAGCTGGCCTGCTGGTATTATACAGCTAATATATATATTGTTTAGTATTAAGCTTGGCTTGTTCCATATTCAGTTTTTCAGCAAAACGTGTCCATAAGAAGAGATTCATTCTTATATCTGGAGGAAGATTTTTTTTTCAATAAATATTAACGTTAGCCCGCGACTTTGCTCCAGTTTTGAATTTTGGCCCACTGTGTATTTGAGTTTGACACCCCTGCTCTAACAGCTCTGCAGTGTTTTATGGGGACAAACCTTGCTAACGCCTAATGTTTTGCCCAGAACCAGAGCCAGCAATTGTGTTTCAGTAAATAAAATTTACTGGCATCTGCTTCCCATAAAGGGACACAAATAATATTTCACATTCACACATCTGGACATTTCAGAATGGTCAGTTAACCTAACATGCATGATTTTAGACTGAGTGAACCCATGTAGGCATGTAAGGAAGAGGACTCCCTTAATATCATTATTTGTATTATAATTTGTACAGCACTTTATTTAGATTTAAACATAGGTTTGCACATCAGTAACATTTGCACACAAGAGGTTTAATTATTTATTGAATATTTATTGAGTATTTTAATGATTAGCAGGTAGCCTTTTGTTCCGGCTCCTGCACGGCTGCTCCTCATCAAGAAATGTGGTGGTTGTCTGTGAGGAGGAAAGGATTGTTACTGGGAGCAAATAAGGCCTACTATGAAGGAGAACTAATGCAAATGTGCGTGCAAAGTCTAACGCACTGCAAAGAAGTAGCTGCTGAGATGAGATTACTCACCTGTCTTTCCTGTGTCCTCTCCAGGATGTTGGGGCAAATGTTTCCCGGGGTCCAAACACCATTTAAAAGTTCCGGGAGAGGCAAAGGGAATCTTTGTGCATGGGGTTTTTGGTGTTTCTTGAATAAATATTAAATATTTATTTAATAAAATGGTGTATCGTAGAATGTTGGTGGAACGTTAGAATTGGAAAACTCACCTGACATCGTTTAGGCCACTTAGAACACACAGGAGGACTTCTTCCTATGTTCTGAACCTTTCAGTTGTCAGCTACTATAAGACGCTTGAATTTACAATATCTTTCTTATCTCAAGAGTAATCTCTGACAACTTATGATAACAAACATGCTGGAGTTCAGACTGAACTGCTCTTAAGTTTTAACCCCCCCAAAATAGAACATCCATATTAGCATCCATGTTCCTTCTTCAACGATGAAAAGTAACTTTCTGTTTAAATGACACCATCGCAGATTCAGCCCATTTCCCAGGTCGTAAAAACCAAGAACTCTATTTTTGTAGAAACAGGTACTTTTAATATCTAAAAACAAAGAGAAAACATATGCGCTCTCCACCTGAAAGTAAAGAAATGGTTGTTTTGTAAAGACAGCGTGGAACAGCAAAAACCTGTCACAATGGGTTTGATATCTATGGCAACAATGTTTGCATGAACAGAATAAATAGTGACAGTTTTTTAACCTGGAAATTTAGTGTTTTATGATGTATATTTCACCATAATGTATAAACAGGTGTTGTACTAGTGCTTTGTTACACAGACATTCTGGCACCAAGTTAATTCCAGGGGGTTCACATGAACTGACTTCATATTTGGCAGACTGTTTGTCAGCGTCATGCACAGCATGGTCGTACACATAAAAACATCAGTTACAGAATCCCAGAGCTGATGAGGACAGGGGGGTGTGGCCTGATGAGTCCAACTTATCAGTCAGTTCATCGAATGAATCGTTCAGGATTTGCAGTCTTGTAGTGTATTTGTTCCAACCCTTTTAAGCTGTTTGCATTTTTGTAAATGATGGTAATTTAATGAAAAAGAGCTAGTTAACTTAAAATAGTGACCAGCTGACATACTTCTAATTTATAGTTTGCATATTTTGATGTAGCATAGAGACTTCAGCTGCTTCTTCTTATCATCGGTTTTTGTCTGCAAAATGACTCCACCTACAGTGTAACGTGCACACACACATATGCACACAACATGATATGACAGATTTTGCCTTCCAGGGAAATGATGTCCAGCTTTGCACAACAGATATGAACTGCAGTTCCACTCTCATTCCTGTCCACTCTGTACTGAGTATACTGAAGTTGTCAGAGAGCTGCAAATATGCCACAGCATGTGTCCCACAGAGGAGGGTTAGGGTCTGTGTGTCTGCTGGTGTCCACTTGGTAAGTGTGGAGTGTTCTCAACAATCCCCTTCCGTGCATTGTCTCCTGGAGATCTTTGCATTTGTGCTTTACTGTAGTTTATCCCAGGGAAACATGATTTCTCAGGCAGTCAATCATTGCCCGTCTCGGTGTTGACTGATAATGTCCCGAGTCCATTTGATCATAGTCTCAGGAGATCGATAGAGAAAGATCAGTTTGGAGTAAAGTTCCTCTTCTAACTCCAGTTCCCCTGTCTCACGCACCTGAAACACACAGACGTTTAGTCGACATGGATTTTAAAGAATCGCAGCTCCAGACACGACTGTGTGTTTTTGTAGTTTCAATGTGTATGTGTGCGTTTAGCAATTTGGAAATACTAACTTTAATTATTCTCTGTTATTGGTGAGTCTACATTAAATGCATGTGTGTTATTATACATGCAGCGCACACTTACCAAGAAGATATCAGTGCAGAGCTTGAGAATGCGGTCCACACAGGGCAGCTCCTCAAACATGATGGAGTGGGAGATCTCACTGAAGAAGCCACGGACAAACTTCCCAATGACTAAGACCACAGACACATACAGCCCCATGATACTGAAAAGAAGGGGGAAAATTACATTACATTATATTTTATTTATATCTATCTATCTATCTATCTATCTATCTATATTCATTCATTCAGTGGTCCCCGTGGTAATTGGAGCACTAGGTGCGGTGACTCCCAAGCTAGGCGAGTGGCTCCAGCAGATCCCGGGAACAACATCGGAGATCTCTGTCCAGAAGAGCGCAGTCCTGGGAACAGCTGAGATACTGCGCAGGACCCTCAAGCTCCCAGGCCTCTGGTAGAGGACCCGAGCTTGAAGGATAAACCGCCCGCAGGGGCGCGAGGGGAATTTTTTTAATGTATTTATTTTTATTACATGTTTACACTGAAGTCAGCTAGTAAAAGAAACCAAACTTTAACTTATAACAGCATTTTAGTTTCCTGAATGCAATTATAACGTCTTAACAGCTCTATAGAGATCAAGCACCTTTTTTGTAAAGCAGCACTGCGAGTAAACAGAAAGAGACTCACAGTTATATCGAGATTATTTGGTCTTAATGACAACTCAGATTACACCTTTAAACATTCATTCACACAGTGCTGTTTTCGTCACATCTTTAAGGACTTTGTCTGCCCGCATACAGTTATGAAACACTAATTAACCTCACGTGCATGTCTTTGGATTGTGAAAGCTAGAGAACCCCAAGGAACCCCCACAAGCATTAGGAGAACATACAAAGGCTGCACAGCGATGAGCCTGCTCGCTGTGAGGCAACACACAGTAGCACCTCGTTAGAGCACTTCACACTGCAGGCTTACATAAAGCATTTAAAGCCTGTTCCTGCTGGAGGTTTCTTCCTGTTAAAAGGGAGTTTTTGCTTCCCACTGTTGCCAAGGTGCTTGCTCATTGGGGGTTCATATGATTGTTGGGTTTGCTCTGTTTCCTTTGTATTATTGTAAGGTTTACCTTACAATATAAACAGGCAATCATTGTTGTGATTTAGTGCTATAAAAAAATTGAACTGAACTGTTTCAGTTGCATGAATGTTTTTGCTGACTGATGCCCAGAACTCCTACATTCGTAGTTGTGTTTCTTACCCGTATCCTGCCAGAAAGCCCAGGCTGGGAGGACTGACTTTGTCACTGAATATGACCATGGGTAGTACACCACACTGTGAGGAGTCACAGTTCGCAATAGCAATGTCCCACCACTCCTGGTTCCCACTGCTATTTAGTGACAGGGTTATATCCATGTATCCAGCTTCATTACCTATAAGACAACAATCTGTTTCTCAATATCACATATGTTAAGGAGTAAAATATCTGGATGCTGACATCGAGCCTGTGACTGTTTTATTTTGCCTAGTGTTTGAGGTATACTCCAAATACTCCAAATACTCCAAATTTGGGGATTTTGAGTTGGAGCATGGATGGAAAGCCTGTGACCCACAGATGTAGATTTGCTACAACTGTGTGAGGGATTTGCAGTTTTTTACTGAACTGTTGTGATGATTTATCAAAGGATCTTTGTTCCACATACTCACTCCTGTGACTGTAATGCTGTGATATTTTACATTAGTCCTTACTAACCACCAGTGTTGGTCAAGTTACTTGAAAAAAGTAATCAAAACTAATTACTGATTACTTACCCAAAAAGGTAATCCCGTTACTTTACTGATTACTTATTTTCAAAAGTAATTAATTACTTAGTTACTTAGTTACTTTTTAAAAACACGATTTACAACCTGAAGAGGTGATAAAGCGATAGATCTTTCAGCCCAATTCTACTTTTTCTGCATAATCCATCATACAAAATGTAATCAAATGGAAAAGTCTCTTTTTAAAACTTGTTTTATTAGTTTTAATCTTTTAACTTTATGCATCAAGCAAACATTTAATTATATGCAACATTCTCTGACTGGAAGAAATTAGTTTAACATGTAAACCTATTTTCTGCACATTCCAGCACATAAAATAAAATATTTTGTGTTTACACTCAGTCTTTCAAATAGATGCAAGTAAAACACAGCAGACAATAAATAAAGTCAAAGACTCAGCGGTCCTGTTGCTCTATTTTCACCTGTAAAGCAGGAGTGGGGCAGGCGGAGGTTTACCCTGGTGCAGGTGTGCCGCGGTCAGTGGAAGAATCCGCGAGTTTCTCTGTGAGTTTCCCATTACGTCGTAGCTACTCGGTGCTTGTTGGAAGTTTAGGGGTTTTTCGCTGTAAAAAGAAGTTTTCTTCCCACGCACAGCGGACACTAATGTTTTTGTCACTTTTTATGGAATCAAACTCAAAGTAAGGTCAGTACTTCCACGCTTTAAACGCTGCACGCTCATACTCTCTCTGCACTCGATATATGATCCATTGTTGATCTGCACACAGCTGTTGTCACGGACGTCGCACTCGCTTACGTCACTGTCGTGAGACATTCTCGCAAAAAATCATGGTTTTAGTAACGCAGTAACGCAGCATTCCTACGGGAAAGTAACGGTAATCTAATTACCGTTTTTGCAATAGTAATCCCTTACTTTGCTCATTACTTGAAAAAAGTAATCGGATTATAGTAACGCGTTACTGCCCATCTCTGCTAACCACTGGCTCAGGTCATGATGAGTCGGCATTAGACGTCCTGCATGTTGTGGGGCAAATACTTGTTTGCTGCTTTGTACATTATTTGTGCAGCTCCAAGGTCGACCGAGTCTTTAAGTTTAGGAGTATTTCTTTTAATAAAAAGTGTATTTGATGGTTTATGCATGTTGAGCGCATACTGGATTTGTGTTTTATAAGCATTTCCCCAGATATCACACAGAAGGTCATGCAAGCAGGTATGATTGAACAATATAGAATATATGATGTTTGCGGTCTTTGACTTTAAAAAGAATTTGCAAGAGACTTTGATGTTTTGGCTTTAATACGATCACTGCGGGACATCCGGAGTAGTTTGTGATGCATCATGACCAAGAGATTTGATTATAGATTTTCTACGGTGTCTTTCATTGTTTTCTAGTAGTAGAATCTGTATGATCCCGAAATATTATGAATTTTGTTTTACTCAGATTCATTGTTATTATATTATCTCATAGCGTTATAGTTTAAAACCTGGTCTTCAGCTTATTGCATTTTCTACTTCATTCAGATGCTTCCACAACACACTAAGCAATACTACTTTCAATGTCTTTGAAATTGGAGAGATGTCATTAATGTGCATTAATGTGACTCCTCCACGCCCGTATGTGTGTAGTTTGTTAAGTACGGGTTTTTGATCGACTGTATCAAATGCTTTTTTAAGCTGTAAGAACACTCCCACAGCATATTCTTTGTTTTTGGCAGGAGTGTATCTACAAACATATTGAGATCATGTGTTGTGGTTATGTTGGTTCTAAAGCCACAGTGTTGCATACAAAACATTGTTTTTTGTGACGCAAACTATTTGTTCCAGTATCTTAGAGGAGTGCAGATGTTCATCTCCAGCGTTGTATATCAGCACAACCTTTCCAGGGAATAAACCGTTTGCAGTGCAGGTAAATGTTTTCACCTTATGTCCAGTGATGTCTTTGACTAAATCCATATCAAAGCCATCATAACCCATTGATCTCTTAAACTTAAATGATGTCACTATAGCAGTAATTTCATCTTCATCTGTTGCCTTTATAAATATGGAGTTTGCTACACTAGTTACAAAGAGTTTCTGCAGGTTTGTTGGCCATGACAGGACGAACATTAAGAACAAAACCATTCAAATCTTTCACAATAAGCTGTCACTGATCATTGTGTTTGCTATTGGGGAGTTTTTTAATTTATTTTATTGACAATAATATTAATACTTCCAGTGCGTTTTTCTTATTATTGTAACGTAAAAATCTAACGTTGTAACCTGTTTTGCAGTTTTTTTATTATTCATGTCAGTTATTCTCATGTATCTTATAGATTTTTTCAGCTCCGGTCGTTCCTTTCTTTAACTGTTTCATATACACTAGGTATTTTTTCTTACATGCACTCAGTATCCCATTTGAGTGCATCTACTTCCGGTGCTGCTGCGAGCTGGCAGCCAGTATCAGCAGCTCCCACCACCAAGTTTCCCCTTGTGGGACAATTAAAGGATTCTTCTCTGTTCTACCTGTTAGGTGAGTGACTTTGTGCTTCTTGTTCAAACTATGCTGTATCATACATATATCTTAGGACTATATAGTAATAATTTGTGGAAATTTTCCTAAATAAATAATTGTTCACTAACGTAATCATTATAATATAAAATCTGTAAACCTTCGTGCAGCTGACCGACTGGCTTGGCCTCAGCTCCATTGGGGGCACGGATGTACTTAGGAAACATACTGGGAACAAGCCTGGAAGAAATACAAGACAGCGCCTGTTAAAAGAAGCACTATTCATGTTTTTCATTAATGTAAACACTTTTATTAACATAAACATCGCTCCAGAGAGAAAACCTACACTGGCTCAGTGCGGTTGCCAACCAGCAATGAAGCCAAGTCTGCTCTGACTGGGTTCCCAGGTTCCAGGTCGATGGAATGCTTATCAAAGGCATGTTCCACTGTTCCACCCTTACCCAGGTCCCTGAGAGGAAGGAAAGCAGAACAGTTACAGCCTCAGTGACACGTCAGCAGAGCTCAAAAAGTCTGAGAGCCTTTATGTTCACAACATGTGTTTCACTCTATCTGATAGAATGCTTTCATTGTAACCCATTTTTATTATTTACTTTATGAATTACTTTGTTTATAAAAGCTAGATCTTGTGTGAAAAAGTGAGTGTCTATCAGACAACGATAAACTTGTCAGGATCAGATTCACCCACCCATCGGGTGGAAATTACACATCTTGGCCTAAACACCTCACCTAGGAGGCATCCTAGTCAGATGTCTGAACCACCTCACAGGAGGACCAGTAAGACTGATGACTGAGCCCTGTCAGCCTCTATGAAAAGCTTGTATCTGTTGCTTGTGTCCGCACTGTTGTTCTTTCAGTTACTACAGGACTGTAGGTGAGAACAGGAATGCAGATCAAATATGAAATCAACAGCTTATCACAGATGTGCAGAGATGATCCCACACTGCAGGCCAATCCACGACTGATGGTGTTTGTGTGCGTTTTTCTATCAACAAAATCTCCACCACCGCCGGCGGAAATGAGCCTCACTCTTTAGAGATGGCTGTAGACCAGGGGTCCCCAATCCCAGTCCACGAGGGCCGGTGTCCCTGCAGGTTGTAGGTTGTAGCTGATTTAAATGGATAAATGACCTTCTCAACATGTCTTCAGTTCTCCAGAGGCTGGTAATGAACTAATCATGGGATTCAGGTGTGTTGACCCAGGGTGAGATCTAAAACCTGCAGGGACACCGGCCCTCGTGGACTGGGATTGGGGACCCCTGCTGTAGACAATAACTGTTGTACCTCTCTAACAAGCATGTACTCGAATGTTGCTTAGATGAAGAATATTGTTTGATATTGTTTTACCTCTGAAAATTCCAGGACAGGCGAAGTGTGAGGTCAACAGGACCGAGTAACTCTTTAATGACTTCCTGCCTGCTCGGGGGACTGATCCTCCAAACAGATCCAGAACTACCCTCAATCATGGCTGTCACAATGTCCTCATAACTGTAGAGAATGATGAACTGCATGGCGACCTACACGCAAAGGAAGAAGAAAGTTTTAATGACAAATCAACCAAAACAAAAACAACAGGGAGAAAATGATCAAAGTTTCAGAGTACACAGCGAGCCGGGGATGGAGCAGACGGAGTATAAACGGTCTGTCTACCTGGTATTTAGTGCTATTACATGCTGGATGTGAAATTATTTTCAATTCATGCTCTTAACACAACACAGGTGTGTGATTACACAGTGAAACAGGACAGAGGCACACTGAGTGTCACAGAACAAGCAGAGATAAATCGATGTGAGCACAGAACAGCTACAAATGCAGATACTGTAACACTGCAGTACACTGAGGTAAACCAAACGGAAACCAATACGCACAGCATTGTCTTCAAAGTCTTTGGCGAGTTGGTCATATTCATCCTCTGAAAAGGGCTTGATGTACTGCTGCTGCACACTCATGGTAAACAGGGGCTGGAAACAGAAGAAGAACACGGCTGATCCCAGTTTGGAGTCAGAGTCGAATTTTACTTCTATAGCACCAAATCACAACAACAGTCAACACGCTCAATATTAAAAAGGGAAGGAGGATGAAAAGGTAAGGACCCTACAGCAGCCACACAGCCCCGTGGGAGCAAGCATTTTGTGACACTGGGAAGGAAAAACCATCAGCCACTGTGACTGGTTAGAGGTTGCCTGTCCTGTAACCATATCCAGAGAGGCGTTTCATTCGGGGTTGGCTACCTTCCAAACTCCACGTTAATCCCTCATCACAATCAGCACAGTCTTAAAATGTGCCAAATAGCAGTTTATGTTCTTAGTGTTCTGCTTTCTGTTGTCTGTTAATGCGAGACCAAGCAAACGTATGAAATCATCCCTGTATACTGTCTGCGTATGTGTTTGACAGATAAACAATAAATTAAATTAATCATTTATTAACATTAATTTGGAGCAATTTTATCAATACCCAAGAAACAACTTTGAAGATTGTGTTACCTCATATCCACCCAGCTTGACAGTTACTGTGACGTCAATGGGATGGTTGACCACACCCACGACAGATCGGACCAATGAAATGAAGAGAAGGGGAAACCAGATGATGCAGATCAAGAAGAAGATAATAAGTCCACCCATGCCATATTTCACTATCTTCTTTTTCTTCTGCCCTTTAGGCTGTGGGTATTTCTGAGGGCAAAGAGATTGTTTTTACTAAAAAAAATAGATTTTCTTAACTTACTTCTTAAAAATACAACTTATTGTCCTCCTGATCTCATTAACCACGAGTTAGAAAACAGGACAAAAAAACTGCTTATGAGGAGCCATCCAGTAAACTCGGAAACGCCAAGCAGGTTCAGATAAGAATACTCTGAAACACAATAGCACTAAATCATGTTTAATATAAAAAAAGACTCATTCGTGAGCATTTTTTCCCCGCCTGTCCCATTTGGTTCTTTAGCTGTCAGAATTGTTGTCTGAAGACCAACAAGGAGACCCGATGGATTTACTTTGCCAAATGGATCATCGTGGCATTGCCGTATTGGTCCATTTGATCGACCTTTGTTTTTATTTTATTTTATTTTCAGATGTTACAGACGGGACAGACATGAGTGAGGGATAGGAAAGGGAGAAAGAAAGAGGAAGGAAAAGAAAAACAGAAGGGGAGAGGGAAACAAATCTCCTGGATCACCTGTTGAGAGAAGAAGAAGAGAAAACAAGCAAAAAAAACAAAGCAACATACTAAACACAACAGCATCGCATTAATCTAGCTAAGTGTAAACAGCAGTAAATACTGAATATTGAATGTTGTTGTGCAGCACGCAGGACAGACAGCGCACAATGTGCTTTGAAGTAGCAGCCAAGTAAGCTGTGATTTAAGTCTACGAGCAGTGAACACGCGTGTGCACACCTGTGTGCATCAGCGCGCTGGTATTCAAAAGGTTTCCACGTGTAATGGTCGTGAGCATTTTTTTAATGAACTTTGACTTTGTTGCGCTCGTATCTTTCATACCTTTTCTGTCTCACGGCTGCATTTGATGATGAAAATGTTGGCATAAATATCCTCCACACACATCCAGTTTGACAGAGACAATGTGGTATCGGTCCAAACCCAATCCATCACTGCTCGGAGCTCCACCAAGAACGGCACCAGGCGAAACCTACAAACACGCAGTCAGCTTTGACTCCTGACCCATTTCACATACATTTATCACACTTGATCTCAAACATACATGACGTACATGGTGTGTCTTTCCTTTGCAAGAAGACTAATAATGTTAAGCTGGACTTATGAAGAGCTTATGCTTCTCACTCAAGAGGGACGGGCTTCCTCCTTTTTGAAGTCCACATATGTTGGCTGTAGCATCCCTTGGGTATGTAGGGTTAATTGTTGTAGGCAAGTAATGATTTTCTTCCTGTCGCTGCTTGCGGGGCATCATCTTCTCTTGTCACTGAGAAGTGTGGTGATTTTAATCTGACGGTTGAGCTTGAAACAACAGTGGGTCAAGGGGAAATGCCCCTTCCCTTTGGGTAGTACACTAACACTTTGACCTTTACTCAGGGACGTGATAGTTTACTTTTCCTGAATGGTGCGGTTGGATGGATAAGGCCGCTGCAACCTTCAGGTGCAGCTGTTCTGCTTTTGGCTGTAAGGCATTCATTCTTGTTGCTGTGTCTGTGATGACGTCCACTATGGGCAGCCATAGTGGAGATGTGGCAAAATCTGAGCCATTTGGACAGGAAGCTTTTCTGGTTTGGTCAGGTCTCTATCTCACATGCTTCTCAGTAACTTATCCTAGCTGTCTCTAGCTGTAGTGTCTCCCTGTTATGGTCCCCACTCACACCTGTTCACTTAAATAGGTGACATGATGGTGGGTTGAGGTTGGCCAGTGACGGTAATGACACTCAAGTGGCGACTCACATGATTAATAGTGGACTTAAATAACTGGGAGTTTCTGTCAGATGTTTTAGAACTGAAGAAACTCTTGGTCAAGAAGGGAAACATCTTCACAAATGTAAAATAAGTCCACGAGCTTTCTTTGAAATAACTCGAAACTACCAAGAGTGACTAAGAACCTACAGATATCTGCAATACGCTGCATGGAGAGAGCAAAGACAAACACAGAGAAGCTCACACTTTCTTTGTGTACATACCCTTGGAAGAGAAACAGATTGAGGTGGTTGTATTTCTTGGTAAGGAAGTTGCCAAGGATACAAGTGGGGTACCCACAGCGGATCTGATAAGCTGATAAGCCAAAGTAAATGCACTTGACAAAGTACCAGAGCTGTGCCACAAAGTTTTGGTTGAACATCCTAAGACAAGACGAGAGAAAGAACATAACACTTAGCTCATAAACCAGTTTATACAGTCAGCAAAACAGCTTGCAAAGTGCAAAATAATGCAAATTGTGACTTCAGAGAGTGACTGCACAAATTTGACATTCATTGCCAAAGTACCAGAGGAATATTGTAGTCTGGACAGGCGGCTCAGACAAAGTAGGTCTGCTATAACAACAGTTGCTGACAAAAGATGCCTTTGTCAGGAGACGCAAAAGCACCTGTGAGACAGTGACAATGTTTGGTCTTGGGTTGCTGTGAGCTCAGGGACAGGCCACCTCGCAGCTATTGATGAAACTACACAGTTGTATCAGTGCTCCCCCAACAATGACTCAAAAAGCACAAACACAACGTTAACCATGATTTGAATTTGATTTAAAGAAGCATGCAAAAAAGAAACATCTTGCATTTTTGGGGAAATTTTACGGGACTTTTTTTCCATATCATTGTGAGACTTGCATAACAATAATTCGAATTTAACAATCCCCAAAACCAAGAGTCACAGGACAAATAACAACAAATGCTAGTAATTCAAAATCTTAAAAAACACAATTTAGACAAAAAGGCTATTAAAAAATATCCAACTGAATATTCACTCTTTATGTCAAGGTGTTCAGGTTCTGTTTCGTCATGACCCATTTCACTGAAATCTCTGGTTGCACTTCCAGTACCGACAGCCAGGAGAGATTTCCTGATCTGCATGCACAATATCCTTGAGAATATGCTTACCTCAAGTTGCTCTCTGTTGCAGATATTGGAGTGTGAATTTTACATAGGAAGCATTAAGCATGGAAACAAGCACTCATGAGAATGAGGCTGTATGTATGAAGTGCTTTGAGTTCTCAGGCAGAGTAGGAAAGCACTCTATAAACTCTATATGTGTGTGATTGATCAGAAGTAGAAGAATTATAAAATGACCATCAATGGCCTCAGTCTGGAGCTTCATGCCAGATCTTGGCTGAAGGAACGAGTCTGATTACAGGAGAAGCTTGTTGATGATCTGAAGCCAGTTGGGACTACAGTCATGAACACCATTACTAACACACTATGCCTACTGGACCCAGTCTTGCAGCGTGTGTCCCGCCAGCCACAACTTTGAATTATTATTCTAAGTTGTGAACATTGCATCACTGATGCCAAACCTGAAACTTTTACACAGTTCTTTTGTATTTGGGAGACCTCAGCATTAGCAATATGCACCAAACTGTCTAACACAAACACATATACTTGGGGGTCTGTTTGCTCTGCGTGAGAGTCCTGGAGCATTTCCAGTGCTGTCCGTGCTCCATCCATGGAGAGAATCTGAGAGTCATTTTGAGGATTTTGTGCAGAGCAGGCCTCCAATGCTACGAAAGACCCAACTAGACTGGGAGCAGAATGAAAGACTGCTGCCTTATTCCACATAATCAACTCTCAGAGGCTTTTTGGTGGGTACCTTGTGCCCAGCTGTCCCCCTTCCCTTTTCTCTCACTAGCCTGCTCTGACAGTGTGCATCAGCCAGTTTAAGCATGTTAACTCCTCTGACATGCGCTTGCTTTCTTTCATTCGTCTCTGAAAAATGTGCTTGCAGAAGACAATGATTTCATGTCTTCAATTTTTGGAAGCAGTGACACGCTGTACATGCCTAACGCTACTGGTTTGTTAATTACTTAAAACAGAAATGTTAATGTAGGCAGCAATCCTTAACTGTCAGGCTTTGGTGCTGTGAATTGTGCCTGAGTCCAAATGAACCAGGCCCAGCGCTTCACCTGTGCCATGACACACAGCAATCACACACGTAAAGCAAAGGGATACAAGTTTGTACACCTTTAAAGTCACTCACGCCACAAATCTTAAAGACAAAGAGAACAGCCGGGAACAGTCCAACACTTTCACCTGCAGCCTCTGTGACCCGTCTGACCGCTGTCAGAAACAAGTAACCCTGATCAAACACGTGCAGAGCTGCTTTCTTAGATCTTATTTTCTACGTTATTCTGAATTTCTTGTATAAATCAGCTGGAAAACCATCTGGGGTCACTGTTTCAGAGTCCAGATCTCACTTCCTATTTCTTCCAATAATTTTCTTTGAGGCTCTTTTTTTAATACTTTGTCTCTTTTGTAGCACTTTTTAGTTTTAGAAACATGACTTATATTTCCCATTAAAAAGTCTGTTTCCCACTGCAGGGTGGTAAGCTCAGAGCAGAGAGAGTCTGGCTGGCAGACGGGTGGGTGGTTTATCCAGGCTTCCCTGGATGAGCCCATGTAAACTCTGGCCACAGGAGGCGTCCATGTGGCTGCAGCCGCCTGCTTCAAGGTTTAACATGTTGCGTACTCAGAGATGCTCTGCAGTATTCCTTGGTTGTAGCAATCGCCTTTTTGCATTGCTGCTAGCTTCCCATGAGCTTGAAGCAGTAAATGGTTCTTCTATAGAGCTCCTCCACTCAAACTGAACACTCAAAGCACTTTTCACTGCAAACCTTATTCCCACATAAGGCTTGTAGTGCTTCTAGGCCTAAGCACACACACCTCACACTTCCATGGATGCGTTGGGACAACTCGGGGTTTTGTACCGAGGACACACTGACATGCCGAGTGCAGCAGTCAGTAATTTGATCCCTGACTGGTAGATGTTTGCTTTGAAGATCAAAACGGGGGATGGTTATGTCTGGGTATATTAATCAAGTCGAGGAGGCCATTTATGTAAACAGAAAGATCCTCTCTGAAAGAAGGAGGGTACAACTGTCACCCTCTTATAAGGCAGCCGTTCCCCAACTCTCTGTGAATATTACAATTTAATATTAACGACCATAAAACCCGACCTCGCGGCCTGTTGTTAGTCAGTTTGGGTCATTGTGCAAATGTACAGTTTATAAGGTTGGAAAACCTCGAAGGCAGTCGAGACTCGAACTGTCACTGAAAACAGTCCAGATGAACAGAATCAACTTCCTAAGATTCAGCAGATCATCTTCACCATGTCTGCATACCTACATGCATGTAGTTGCAGCTTGAGCATGGAAATGGCTGATTATATATTTGTGTTAATAAACAGCTCAACAGGTGCAGCTAATTAAAGCATGCACTTGTTAGAGGCTGGTCAACAATCATCCATTACTCCTCCAAGGAGTTGTTTTTGTTAAAGCAGGACTCAGATCATTATCGATGTCATAATTTATCACAAATAATACAGTAAATGCAAGACATCACCTTTCAGTGACAGCGGGCAGGATAAAGAACATCCAAAGATGAATCCCAAAAACAAGGATCACCTGGAGAGAAAGAACAATAGGACAGCAAAACAAGAAATGTCATTAAAATAATATAAAATAGTTAGAATTGTGAAAAACAACAGCAGAGATGAGCAGTGAGTGGCTCCACAGATGCCATCCTAACAAATATTACAGAAGCACTAAATGACATAAGAAGAAAAAATCTTTTCTGACGCAACCTACGAGTGATTTTAGGATTTAAAAGATGCAACGTTTTAGGAAGAAAAAAGATTCAAATCAATTTTATGTAAAAGAGTCTTTCAACAAACAAGAGACCAGACAGAAGATATATGACACAATCACGTTCACAAAAACTGAAAATCATACCCAACTGTAAAAGTGTCTAATCTCCCATTCAAGATCAGCCTCTGGTGCACATCCAGGTAGAGACTGACTGACCTGCTGACCACTCCCTGACTGCTCTGACCACTGTGCACTTTTCATGCCAGACTCTGCACAGAGAGCAAAGACAAACTTCTATTTCAAACCTACCTCGAATTATTGTTTTGGGTCACGAGAGCTGGATCGCTGCATACGACCCAGAGTCCACAACTTCCAAGCGTTTGGAAGCATGGAAACTAAGACTAGGAGCAAACGTGTCATTTTTTTCCAGCATTCCCTAATGGGAATTGGTTTAACGTGGAATTTTACTATAACAGCCTCTGGGAGAGACCGACCGAGGTGCTGACTGCTGACCCTTTCTCCTGTGGCCCGTGTGAGGGTTTATGTGCTGTGGTTGACTCTCCAGGGTGGGTGTGGTCACTGAAAGGTTCAACCTGGCACATCTGATCGGGGTAAAGCTCGTTCTGTTTTTGCTGTAGCCACGACAGCCTCGCTGCCTCGTTGTAGGGATACAGGTGTAAAGGGCGACCACGATATTGAAGCCGTTTCCTGTCATGAATCCTTCTGTGGTGCAGTTGTAAGAGAACAATCAATGAAGAGGAGACGAAGCATTTAACTTGGTAATGCCCTGTGTCCTGCCACAGTTACTGCAGTTACCCTTGACTGGGTCAGTCGGTGCATCTTTTCCTACTGTGGTGATGTACTAGTTTTTCATCACGATTGAGCAGATAAAGGCAGATCCAGGTAAGGTAAAAGATGTAGCTGAATGACCATAATCAACTAATAAAGTTCAAAGTTTAGGATTTGCTCATTTTTAATCACAGGAGGATACAGGCAGCTTCTACGGAGTAAACTAACAATAGCACCCTACAGAGAGGATGACTCTGAATGGGAGAAAGATCACATTTAAATCAGTTTTATTAAAATAGTTTCTTGTTTTTTGTGGATTGTTCCTCTGAACTTGGATCACCCCGTGAAGCTATGTGAATAATTAATGATAAGAATTTTATTATGTGAACAGAACCTGGAAGATGAGTTTTCCCGTGACAGCCTTGCGCAGGTATAGCGCTCGGTCAATGATCATAGTGCTGAACTGGATGAGCAGCATCACCAGGAAAGCTTCCGGCACCTGGTCTTCTGACAGCGTGGACGCTATATCAGCTGCTGCACTGTGTTTCTGAAGAAACAGGACAAAAGTAATGAGAAGGCTTTCCTCTTTTACGTGGTTTAAAGATTATCTTCCAAACATGACATGTACTTTTATAGTTAAGACATTTACTATTATTCAGCTTCAGTTTCAACAGTGTGTTTGTGTTCTTTGATGAAACTTAAGCATTGTTACAAATAAAGGCTTTGGAGTAATAAAGGCAAAAATGGGACAAATATAAATACTTACCACAAATAAAACACAGTCTGGCTAATTTACTTACATACCTTTGGACACCATGACAACAAACTAAAGGTCAGACTGTTGTTACATGTTGAGATCACCGTTAGGAACAATGAGGCATACAGAGGGCGCTGTTAGTCGGCCTATTCAGTTCCAGCTGTGTGGCAGATGTTTGGGGTTTGTCTTTTATGTATCCAGGTAAACATCTCACTGAGGTTAAAAGTCTCATTTCCAAAACACTTGATTTAGGTCAAATGTTATCGTTTTGATCTCTTTGTAGTTTTCGTTTTCATTTCTGTATTTTACCGTTAGTCACAAAATGACGAGCTTGTGTCTCACCCCAAAAGCCCAAAAGCCAAAGACGATGATGATGAAGTCAATGACGTCGGTCAGGAACATGAGTGCATAGACATCGGTGGCAGCCCGGTACTCAGAGTGCAGAATATCCCTGAAGAAACCCTGAGCTGGCCTGTAAACACTCTGAAGCCTGCAGGAAACCAGCTTGCATTAAGTCACTGCACACGGCTTTTACTACAGCACCACACCTTTTAACATTACTTTTTCATTAACACAAGAAGCACAATGATACATTTTCTTAAGAGATCATCAGGAGCAGCTTTCACTTACCCGTAAATGAAGACATGTTTTATCTTGTGTCCCACATCCCGTATTCTCTTACTGGCTGCTTCTCTCTTCCTGCCTTTTTGATTCTTCGTCATCATTTCTTTACTGGAGTCAACAGTCTCAGCTCCACTGGACTCCACTGGAAAAGTCGAAACCAGATGAGAGATTTAACTACAATCGGCACAACAGGAAGGGGGAATTATATTTTAGAAGATGCAACATTTGTCTTTTTGTTCACTTGACACATTATCCCAGCAGTAAAAACCAGAGTGAGCCTTAAATCACAGCACATGGAGAGGGAGTGGCCATAGGTGGCCATGAACACCCATGCTGGGCTGTTTCTGTACTGATGTTAATGCCAGAGGAGGTTTGATAAATACATTATATGATGATATGATGCTTTGATTATAAAAGCTGATCTAATGCGCTTGGGCAGGTGCTTTCAGGTTCACCAGAGGATACTGTAAAGGTTGGAGGAGAATGTTGGGAAGTAAGTGGACGGGGTGTGCAGGTGATTTTCCATCTTATTGCGAGGGAAATCCAGGTCTGTAGGAAGCACAAGATGGGGTCATCTGGTCTGTCCGGGGATCATAAAGGAAAGGTTCAAACAATGCAGCATCATTTTAATCACTGTTGGTGGCAAGAAAAACCATCCATCCATTTTCTCCCACTTATCTACTACAGGGCTACAGAAAGGCTGGGACCTATCCTGGCTGTAATGGGGCCAGAGGCTGGGTACACTGTGGACAGGCCGCTAGGACACAGAGAAACACACTCATGCTCACATTCGCACTTACAGACAATTTTAGAATCACAAACGAGAAGAATATGCATGTCTTTGGTTTGTTGGAGACCCTGGAGAGAAGCTTCAAAGACACTGGGAAAATACAGTGGGGCAAAAAAGTATTTAGTCAGCCACCGATTGTGCAAGTTCCCCCACCTAAAATGATGACAGAGGTCAGTAATTTGCACCAGAGGTACACTTCAACTGTGAGAGACAGAATGTGAAAAAAAAATCCATGAATCCACATGGTAGGATTTGTAAAGAATTTATTGGTAAATCAGGGTGGAAAATAAGTATTTGGTCAATAACAAAAATACAACTCAATACTTTGTAACATAACCTTTGTTGGCAATAACAGAGGTCAAACGTTTACTATAGGTCTTTACCAGGTTTGCACACACAGTAGCTGGTATTTTGGCCCATTCCTCCATGCAGATCTTCTCGAGAGCAGTGATGTTTTGGGGCTGTCGCCGAGCAACACGGACTTTCAACTCCCGCCACAGATTTTCTATGGGGTTGAGGTCTGGAGACTGGCTAGGCCACTCCAGGACTTTCAAATGCTTCTTACGGAGCCACTCCTTTGTTGCCCGGGCGGTGTGTTTTGGATCATTGTCATGTTGGAAGACCCAGCCTCGTTTCATCTTCAAAGTTCTCACTGATGGAAGGAGGTTTTGGCTCAAAATCTCACGATACATGGCCCCATTCATTCTGTCCTTAACACGGATCAGTCGTCCTGTCCCCTTGGCAGAAAAACAGCCCCATAGCATGATGTTTCCACCCCCATGCTTCACAGTAGGTATGGTGTTCTTGGGATGCAACTCAGTATTCTTCTTCCTCCAAACACGACGAGTTGAGTTTATACCAAAAAGTTCTACTTTGGTTTCATCTGACCACATGACATTCTCCCAATCCTCTGCTGTATCATCCATGTGCTCTCTGGCAAACTTCAGACGGGCCTGGACATGCACTGGCTTCAGCAGCGGAACACGTCTGGCACTGCGGGATTTGATCCCCTGCCGTTGTAGTGTGTTACTGATGGTGACCTTTGTTACTTTGGTCCCAGCTCTCTGCAGGTCATTCACCAGGTCCCCCCGTGTGGTTCTGGGATCTTTGCTCACCGTTCTCATGATCATTTTGACCCCACGGGATGAGATCTTGCGTGGAGCCGCAGATCGAGGGAGATTATCAGTGGTCTTGTATGTCTTCCATTTTCTGATGATTGCTCCCACAGTTGATTTTTTCACACCAAGCTGCTTGCCTATTGTAGATTCACTCTTCCCAGTCTGGTGCAGGTCTACAATACTTTTCCTGGTGTCCTTCGAAAGCTCTTTGGTCTTGGCCATGGCGGAGTTTGGAGTCTGACTGTTTGAGGCTGTGGACAGGTGTCTTTTATACAGATGATGAGTTCAAACAGGTGCCATTCATACAGGTAACGAGTGGGGGACAGAAAAGCTTCTTACAGAAGACGTTACAGGTCTGTGAGAGCCAGAGATTTTCCTTGTTTGAGGTGACCAAATACTTATTTTCCACCCTGATTTACCAATAAATTCTTTACAAATCCTACCATGTGGATTCATGGATTTTTTTTTCACATTCTGTCTCTCACAGTTGAAGTGTACCTCTGGTGCAAATTACTGACCTCTGTCATCATTTTAGGTGGGGGAACTTGCACAATCGGTGGCTGACTAAATACTTTTTTGCCCCACTGTATGCCAGCTACACACAGAGGAACCCCAACCGGCCAGGGAATTGAAGGAGATTCTTGCTGTGAGGTGAGAGTGCGAACCACTGCACCACAAAGACTGCAGAGTTCAGTAATGTCGGTTTTTCCTCTGGCTCAGATCCACTAGGGAGGCTTTACAGCCTAAGGCAGCGAGGACGTTTTAGATTCAACACTTCAAACTCAACAATGATTGGTGTCTTGGACAGGTGACAGTGAAGGAGAGAAAAGAACTGAATCAAAGCTAAGTTTAATACACTTAATCCAACTAGGCAACCAAAAGCATAAGAGATGTAAAATAAAAGAGGTAAAATAGGAGGAGACACACACTGGGATGACTAAGGTGGAAAAAACGGTCTTTAGTCTTATTCTGCTTCATTTCATTTCAATCCAAATATTACATTTACTAATGACTTTAATGAGGTCATTTATTGACAGCTTCCTTCACAGGCACGTAATTACCGGTGATAACATGTTCTATATTTGGCACCACAACGGACTGTAGTTCTTCAAACGTTGGGTTGCTTTAGTTTTACTTTGAAGTAATCAGGCTGAAAGGTTTAGGGGCAATGCCATTTTCACACAGAGTAGGTTTAATAATAAACACCTTTATTTAGAAACTGATTGTGTTTACTTGTGTTATCTTTGTCTAATAGTTAAATCTGTTTAATGATCTGAAACATTTAAGTGAGACATCGCTTCCTGATGAAAGGGGGAGCCCTTTTTCACACCACTGTATTTAAAAAACGTGTCTCTGTGCTAAAGGCAGATTATAGCCTGGCTGTCATAGGGCGAGAGGCAGGGTGCACTGTGGACAGGTCGGCAGTCGGTGGCAGGGCCAACTCTCACATTCACACCTGTGAACTTTCCAGTTAACCCCACTAACATCAGCTCTTTGGACTGGGCCAAATCACAACAACCGTTTCCCCAAAGTACTTTATATTGTAAAGTAAAGACCCCACAATAACACACAGAAACAGAGAAACCTTTATCGTCACAGTCTACATATAATGAACCTACAAACCTTTACCGTGCTGCTGTTTAGGAGTTTTTATTTTCTTGCGGAACCTGATGCTGCTTCTCTTCTTTGGGACTTCTTCTGTCACGTCCTCATCGTCTCCTTCCCTCTTATCCGGCTGGATACTCTTCACCCAAGGCAGGATTTCTTCTCCTGGTGTATCTTGCGACCCAGTGGGTGTTGATTCAGTGGGCTGTATGGTAGAAAGGTCAGAGCTGGTACTCGGTTCAACGTAGTTCTCATCATCCTGTGTTGATAAATGAGCGATTTAATACATTTGGACTTAATTCCAGATCATTATACAATAAACTCGCCCACTTCATTAGGTACACCTCTTCAACACATATGCTAAACAACCATTCCAGCTTCCAAGTCACTTAAATGAAGGTTATCTTGCTGCGTGATCGACTGATTAGATTAGATAGATAGATAATCCCACAGCAGCAAACGAATGCATTTAGGGATGTAGACTTGCTCAAGATAACCTGCAAGAAAGTTCATTTAAGTGACGTGGAAGGTGGCGTGGTTGTGGGTGCGAGACGGGCCAGTCTGAGTATTTCTGAAACCTCTGATCTGCTGGGATTGTAATTCTTGGCACACTCGTGGCCTCTGAGTACCAACCTGCCCGTCATTTAAACCCCACAGCCTACCTGTTGCTACCCATCTTCTAAAGGCTGCTTCCAGCAGGATAATGTTCTGCGTCACAAAATTCAATTAATCTCAGACGGATTTCTTGAAAACGCCGATGAGTTCACTGTAATCAGATCTCCATCACCGTGACGACTCTGATGCTAAAGCAGGTCCAACCCGTTCTAGCAAAGTGTAACTAATGAAATGGCAGGTGACTGTAAATGTGCTGATTGTGTTACATGATCCTGCAGCTTTTAATGAATGTCCCAAAGCATTCTTTTAAAAACAGCCCAGTAACCGAGACCAAACAACATCTCGTATTCACACCAACCTTTTTAATTTGGCTGATTTCAGCTATTTCCAGGTTTTCCAGCGTGGAGGCTGTACTGACTCCGTCTTCCTCTCTCTCTTCTTTTTTTCTTTTTGCCTTTTGCTTTCCATCTTCATCTCCTTCTCTAGTTTTAACTCCAACATTAAACGTTTCTGGAGAAGCGCTGTGATCCTCCATGGGGCCTTCATGGTCCCACAGGCCATACCGCTGTGTGTACACAAACAGGCAAACCAAATTACAAAGAAATGTCCCCTTTTCTCAGTGCTGTCTGAACACTCATCATGGAGCACACAGACAAGGGCCTACTGAAATCAACTCTGCAGGCTCCTCGAGCCGAAATCAGTGGTGGACTTACCATCAGCAGGGATCTGTGGAAAAACAGAGCCAGCAACTGAAGAAGATCATATCTGATGTAGTTGTCAGTCTTTTCCAGGCCAAGGATGCGAGGTGGGAAGAAAGGCTTATCAAGGGTCATCTCGAAACTACTGTTCCAAGGAAAAAATCCAAACTGGAAAATATATTTCACCACTACCATAACCTGAAAAGAAGCAGAGAAGCCAGCGGTCAAACCAGCAAAGAGCCCCGACCCGCCGTCCTCTGTTAAAGAAGTCATATACAGATGAGCCAGCTTTCGATTGGCTGCTTTAAATCATAAAACACAAGATATTAGTCTGAATAATTTGGACAAATTAAGTTTACTGGATACAAGTACAGCTGCATCCAGTTGACTCTCCACTCCACAGAGGTGTGGACAGAGGCACTCATACGTGCTACACATGATACTGAGCAACATAGTAAGATATTTATGGATGAACTGAAAAAGCCCACACGATGAAAATAACAACATTTCTCTGTTCTTACCTCCGTGTAGATTATAGCAGTCATCCAAAACTTTTTGGTTGGTCTTGGAACAGACAGCATAGCCCACAGGAACACCAGTATGGGCAGGACCAGCGATATGACGGAGGCACTGACCACATTATTTAACACTATGATGAAATAGCACACCAGCTCAGAGTTGGCTGACAGCAGGTTGTACATGGCAAACAGCATCTTCAGCAGACGGCTCTGGCTGGAAAAAAACTCTCTGCTCTGTTCCAACTCCTCGATCAAAAACTGTCTGTAGAGACACAAGGCTGGTCAGGACCACACGTTTGCACATGAATGCAGTGCAAAAGAAAGAATCTGAGTGAAGGAAGAGGGAATGGGAGAGAATACACTGAAACATATGGAAGCCCGTTTCCGCCACTAAATAAAAACAAAACAGCTAGTTTCGACTTATTAACTCGAAATTTCGAGTTACTTTTCTCAAAATTTCGAGTTACTTTTCTCAAAATGTCGAGTTAGCTCTGCCAATCAAAAATATGCGTGAATGAGGTCGCTTTCTTGTTACCCGGAAGCATATGGCGCAGAGGAGCGCGCACTCAAAAACGGATCCCAACAAATTGGCGCTTTGGCGAGTACGTTTGCTGATAGTAACACCGTGTGATTCAGCTAATAACAGGGATTTCATCATTTGTGAAGCCAGGCTGAAAACACTCAGCAATCTGTGCGACTGGATGTAATACCTAGCTTAGCTGTAGCATTTGTAGCTGAGGCTTCAGCTTCTGGGTAACGAGGAAATGACGTCATTCACGTAGATTACTGATTGGCAGCGCTAACTTGAAATTTTGAGAAAATAACTCAAAATTTCGAGTTATTTTCTCAAAATTTCGACATATTAACTCAAAATTTCGAGTTACTTTTCTCAAAATTTTGAGTTAATAAATCGAAATTTCAAGTTAATATGTCAAAATTTCGAGAAAGTAACTCGAAACTTCGAGAAAATAACTCAAAATTTTGAGTTATGGATCGTTTTTTTTTTTTTTTTTTTTAGTGGCGGAAACGGGCTTCCATAGAAACATGCTAGAATTGGGCTGGTTGAGAGATGTTTTGTGGCACACTGCTAGTTTCATAAAGTACAATCACTGCCTGTGAGTGTCGGTAACTTTACTCAGAGTGTCCCCAGCATCTACCTGTCTCCCAGCAGCTCACTGGCTGTTCTGGAGTGTCTGCCTTGCTGCTGGTTGGATAAGTCTGGGATCAGTCCCGTACTGCTGGATGGCGGTTTTGGAGTTAGGATATTCCCACTGCTGTTGAGTCTTAGCTTGGGGGTACACTGGTTTATGCTATCCTCCAGGCACCTGAGACACACACCAACAAAAATTGAGGACAAGAAGTGGATTCATCTACAGAATTAAATCAACATCAACTATTTAAATCCTCTGGTGACCTGCCTTTTACCATTTGGATGAAACTAATGCACTGTTCATTACTAGAGCCTCAGAATATAGAATATAAATGCTGGAGAAAACAGTCAAGCAGAGAAGATACTCTAGAATTATGCAGTCCATTTTATGGCAAGCACAAAGAGTGTTGAAGTAGGACAGTTCCATACATTAAGAGGAATTTCTGCCTTGGATAATACATTTATTATGGGTGAAAATTGTAGTTTTTGAGGTCATAATGACTTTAACCTTTGACAACCTACTTCTATTCATTTTATCCCCCAGTCAAAATAAAAATGTATGCCAAAATTGAAGTAATTCCTTTAGGTGCTCCTGAGAAACTATGTTCATGCAAAGGACCACTTGAAAACTGACGCCACTCCCCACCACGCCCAGAGGGATAAAAGCTACATCAAATCAAATCCACAGGAAACATCGGTGACCCTGCAAACCTGTACCTGGTAGAATTTTCTGCATCGGTGTCGTCCAAACACGTCTCCAGGGTGCAGCTTTCACTGCCCTGAGATTCCTGATCATCTCTGGAGTCTGCTGCTGATCCGCGCTGTCACCAGAGTCACACAGACTGTAGTTAGTGTTCGTTTCTATGTGTTTGTACGTGCATGCATGCATATGTACGATCCGTGTGTGTGCGTGCGTGCATGTGCACTTGCTTGTGCATACTGCACACTCTGTTGTGTTTACCTGCTGAATCTTTTGGATGATGAAGTAGCGCTCATTGCACAAAACAGTAGAAATCTCTCTGTACTGTTTAGTCAGTAAATTAAGCCACTGAGTGAGTCCATCAACCATCGCAAGCACTATCGCCCCCAAGAAACGCAGAATATCCAAGATCCTCTGCACCGTCTCACCACGACCTGCGCAGGTAAAAGACAGACAACAAAGTATGATGTGAAGCCACACTGAAAAAGATTCTTATATAATTAATGCAAATTATATCAGGGCCTCGGGACTTTATGCTTTCCCTGAGTCTTTGGATTCTCGTGTTTTGTAAGTTGAGTTAATGATGTCGTTCTGTGACTCGGTGGTTCCTCTGGTGTTCCTTCCTAATCTAGTTCAGCCTGCATTTCCCTGCGTGCATTCTCGTAAAGTAAAACACAGAAAGAAAGCCATCTGATAGTACACAAAACCACACAAACTGGACACAAACTATGATGATGGAACCCCTTTGCCCCTGGTCAAGAGCAGAAAAGCAGGGACTACGTGAACCTACCAGACTCTTGTTGCTTTGACTCCCCATCCTGAACGATGGGTTCCTCGTAATCATCATCCCCAGAGCCTAGACAAAATCAAATACACAAAGACTGTAAATATCTGCATTAGTATAGTATATCTGTACAATCTCTACCACGTAGATGCGACCTTTTAATACCAATAAGTCTGACAACTTTTTGGTTTTTGCATGTCTTCAGAAGGAAAGAAAATGGTTATAAATTGTTTTGATAACAGCATGTGCCTTTGTGTTTCACTGCTTCTCTTCACATTAGTTGTCAAAGACCAGATATAATAACCCACTGCTGACTGAGACTTGTTCATTTCTGTTGCAAACACTGTCAAACCGCCATCATGTCAGATCTGTAGTGACTGTTTGGATCACTGTCATGCTGATAAATGAAGGTGTTGCCAGTTAAATACTTTACAGATGATAATGTATGGTGGATTTTTCTGAACGAGTCGATTGTGGGCGCCGGTTTAGCTCGGTGTACTGAGCAGGCGACCACATGCCGTACGGCTGAGAGTGGCCAGCCGGGTTTTAGAGACAGAAAGTTTTAGGCCTGCAGGTTCTTCTTTTGTCATTTTAACCAAGACGTGCCAATTTTTAGCAAACAGCTCGAATCACTTTGTTGGTCCAAAAATACAATTTTATGTCCGTCAAACTGCTGTCTTTGACACTTTCTGTTGATTCAACTAAAGAAATTAACCAACGTATTTTGTGACACAAAATTGTCATGTGTAGAGACAACGCTGGTTTGACCATCGAGTTCAAAAACAAACACACACACATTTCTCTTTTTTTGTTTGTTTTTGTTTTTCAAAAACAAACAAAACAAACATTGATCAGGTACAATGGCTGGACTGAAAAGGAGTGAAAAAGCAGTGGATGCCCAATGAATCCTCTCCAGAAACCTGGTGCTCAAGAACACTTAAAACTGAGAAAAGCATCCAGAGATGCGACGTGGCACCAGGCTTGTAGACCTTACTCTAATGCTTTGGACAAAGTGTTGACTTTGTTTATTTCAGGTCTGCGTGTGTCATGTATGCTGCAATCACCAGTTCACCTGACATCAGTTTAATTTGCAGCTCATTTTAATTAATGCAACATGATGTAAATGTGATAATTGATGTGAAGGCTGACTTCACACAGTATTGACCTCTAAACCTCTATGGGTGGAAAACCTGAAAAATATATATTGTTATAAAGAGAATAAAATCTTTAGCTGTTATTATTTTAGTTTTTTGTCACATAACTCGTCTTCTACCACTTGTTGTGAAAACGAGTGAAAGTGTCCCCTTTAGTGTGTTTGTTGGGCAGCTTAGATAATGTCACTACAGATAAGAATATCGCCCATATGGTTTTCACTGCCCTATGCATAGCCAAGAAAACTGTCCTCATGAACTGGAAAAATAAAAACAATCTTAATTCTAACCAATATAGAAATTATCTATTAGATTACATTAGTCTTGACACAGCCTCTGCCACCACATCAGATCAATTGCTCTGGGCTCCTTTGATCAGCTCCATCACCTAGTGGGGGTGGGGGGTCATAGTTTGGTCCCGCCTTCACTGTTGTGATTGGTGTGGGGGTAGGGACAGACTTAGGGCGTCGGGGGGTTCCCCGGAGGCATCTTCCTTGGGGGGCTCAACCCGGGGTATCGATCATGGCCTATTAAGGGCTCTGTTGGCTCTCAGGTGACTGTTTCCTCGTGGCTGCGTGCAGCGGGGCTAGGGGAGGGTCTGTGCTGACGGACGTGGGTTACTGACCTGGTAGCCTGGCTGCCCCTGGGTGGGTCCGGGATGGGCGTGAGGTTCTGGGGGCACTCTGTCTCTGGGCTGGAGCCCTGGCCGGGCCTCGGGGGGGGCTCTTTATGTCTGTCTCCACGTTGGTTGAGTGTGGAGTAAGTGCATATGAGAGCATGAGGGTGGGAATGGATGTTTGTATCTGTGTGTGCCTGTATGTTTGTGTCTATATGTCAGGTTGGGTATCAGACGCCACCTCTCTGGGGACATCTCAGGCCCTCCAAGGTTTGGAGGCCTATCTCCCCCCACCACCACTTCCCCTGCCAGTGGCGGACTCCCTCAGACATCGGTGCGTTGGTGGTTCTTTGTGTCCGGGGATGGGCGTCCAGGTACACACCGGCTCACTCCTTGGCGGCCGCTTATCGGGGCCTGGAGCCTGGGGCTCGCTCGGGCCACTTCGGAGGTGGGGTGCCCCCGGCCTCTCAGCCTGGGGCTCGGTCACTCAGGCACGGCTGGCTGCCGGCGGAGCTCACGGGCGCGTCACTGCAACTCCCCCTGGCTTCTGCTCCGCGGCTGCTGAGTGAGCCCTCATCTGGGACTCTCCTCAGCTCTTTCCGGGACAGTGGCGCAGCTGCCCCTCTGTTGGTCTTCCATGGTCTCTTGTGTTCTGGGGGCCTCTGGATGTCTGGAGTTTTGATCTCCTCCATACCTGCTTCATGCCCTGGAGGACGGGGCTGTGGCCCCCCCCACACCCTCTAGCAGATTATTACATGAAGGAACCTTTTAAAAAACAAAAAACAAGCGCGTCCATGCTCACAGGTGTACACACGGGTGATCACACCCACAAACTACACCCTTTTTGGCTCCTACCTCAAAGCACACTGTGTTCTGTTGATCTTATGTGCTGCACAATAATGTTTAATATTTAGTATTTACTGTCATATTCCCATATATCATTGTGATGTTGTTTATTCTATTACTCTTGTTCTCTTCTGCTTGTTTTCTTTTTTCTTTCTCAGCAGGTGACCCAGGTGATTGATATATGCATTTTTTTGTCTGCTTATTTTGTTGGTTTTTGGTTTTTGCCCTTTATCCCCGTCCCTCTTCCCCGCTGTTTTTCTTTCCCTCTTTCTTTTCCCCGTTGATTTAGCAATCCACCTTCATCCATGCCTTCACCTGTGGCACCAAATGTAGTGACTGAAAGAGGAAACGATTCTGTGAAGAAGGCTGGGCTCTCCCAGGGAGAAAGTAAAGAGCTCGGTCATTTCAAATGAGCTGGAATTGCTTTTCACACTCAGCCTGTTAATTAGTCCACTTTAGCTTAATTGAAATTTTTTTTTTTTTTTTTTTGTAATGACTCATTAAATATATAAACAAAAGTAAAACATACCTCCAAGGGGCCTATAGCAACTTTCACTTGTTTTCTTTTTTTTTTTAAATTTATATATATATATATATATATATATATATATATATATATATATATATATATATATATGCAGAACAGCAGTGGGGACAGAGCATCTCCTTGGTAGAAGGTAGGTAGTCAGAACTGAGGGGATTGAACTACCAGAAGGCAACATTGCAGACATAGAGGACCGTTACAAGTACTTGGGGATCCCGCAGGCGAATGGGAACCATGAAGAGGCCGCTAGAAAAGCTGCAACCACCAAGTACCTGCAGAGGGTCAGGCAAGTCCTGAGGAGTCAGCTGAATGGTAAGAACAAGATCCGGGCCATCAACACGTACGCCCTGCCCGTGATCAGGTACCCTGCTGGGGTAATAGGCTGGCCAAAGGAGGAGATAGAAGCCACTGACATAAAGACAAGAAAGCTCCTTACCATGCATGGAGGGTTTCACCCCAAGTCCAGCACCCTGAGGCTGTACGCTAAGCGGAAGGAAGGGGGCCGGGGACTGGTGAGTGTCAGCACCACAGTCCAGGATGAGACAACGAACATCCAAGAATACATTGGGAAGATGGCCCCAACTGACCGAGTGCTCAGTGAATACCTCAGGCAGCAGAAACCCAAGAAAGAGGAGGGAGACGAGGAACCATCATGGAAGGACAGGCCCCTGCACGGTATGTACCACGGGCAGATAGAGGAGGTGGCTGATATCCAGAAATCCTACCAGTGGCTGGACAAAGCTGGACTGAAAGACAGCACAGAGGCACTAATCATGGCAGCACAAGAACAAGCTCTGAGTACAAGATCCATAGAGGCTGGGGTCTATCACACCAGGCAAGACCCCAGGTGCAGGCTGTGTAAAGATGCCCCAGAGACAATCCAGCACATAACAGCAGGGTGCAAGATGCTAGCAGGCAAGGCATACATGGAACGCCATAACCAAGTGGCCGGCATAGTGTACAGGAACATCTGTGCCGAGTATAACCTGGAAGTCCCGAGGTCAAAATGGGAGATGCCCCCAAGGGTGGTGGAGAATGACCGAGCTAAGATCCTGTGGGACTTCCAGATACAGACGGACAAAATGGTGGTGGCTAACCAACCGGACATAGTGGTGGTAGACAAACAGAAGAAGACGGCCGTAGTGATCGATGTAGCGGTTCCGAATGACAGCAACATCAGGAAGAAGGAACACGAGAAGCTGGAGAAATACCAAGGGCTCAGAGAAGAGCTCGAGAGGATGTGGAGGGTGAAGGTAACGGTGGTCCCCGTGGTAATCGGAGCACTAGGTGCGGTGACTCCCAAGCTAGGCGAGTGGCTCCAGCAGATCCCGGGAATAACATCGGAGATCTCTGTCCAGAAGAGCGCAGTCCTGGGAACAGCTAAGATACTGCGCAGGACCCTCAAGCTCCCAGGCCTCTGGTAGAGGACCCGAGCTTGAAGGATAAACCGCCCGCAGGGGCGTGCTGGGTGTTTTTTTATATATATATATATATATATATATATATATATATATATATATATATATATATATATATAATTGCATCTTTAATGGGTCAATATATTCCACAAAACCACAGCTATACTAATTGTTATATGCATTTTTTGTAGTCTTTTTTTCTGCCTGTCCCGTTTGGCTCTTTTGCATCAGAATTATTGTCTAAAGGCGAAGAAAGATGCCCAACGGATTTACTTTACCAAATGGACCATCCCAGCCTTGCCGTAATGGTTTATTACGGTTTATTTTATTTTATTTTCACTTGCTAAATACGGGACAGACTTGACTGGAGCATCAGCATAACCACTGACAGAGCGTACGCGTGATCAAGACCCTGAGATCCTTAAACTGCTCCACCTGGAGTAGTGACTTGAATGTTGCTGTTGGAGCACATGGTCCAGTGCCCTTTCTTAAAGGTGGCAACAGATTCTTTGTAAGTGAGCAAACATACAAATTTAGGAGGGGATCAAATGATTATTTCACCCCAACGTGTCCATGTTCTTTACTCTATGGTTTTGCTACTATTTTTTGTATTTAGCAATACAGTTTATTTCATTTTGCAATCCGTTAGGTAGACAAAGTTTAAAAGTTTGTCTTGCAGCTTTAAGCATTCACACTACAATCAAGAACTACATCCTTTAGTCACTGCATTTTGGACTAAAGACTTAACTGGACTTGACTTGTAACTATGTAACAAGACCCTTTGTTGGGGTGAAATTTGGAGGGTTTGTAGACAAATTGCTTCAGTTTTCTAACTGATCGTTGTCACATCGTAAAATTGTCTGAATGGATTAAATCACAATCATTTTAGCTTTTACACACATAAATACTTGTAACAGTTGTGCAAAGCTGTTTACAGTTTTACTGCCAAAGGACATTAAGAGGCTGAGAGCAGTCAGTCATTTACTAGTTCACATGTTATTCTCACAGATTTATAAATGACAGATTTTCCTGTTTGACTCCAGGGATGCCGTGTGATCCAATATCTTATCAGAAATCGATGTAAGTAAATCCAACCTTTTACTGACAGAGCCTCGTGTGAATCAGCTCTTTCGTCTCCCTCAGTTCTCTTCAGTCGACCCTGTCGATTCTGCCGTTCTCTCAGAGCTGTTTTCACACTAGTCACCCATGCCTGATACGCCAACTGGGAGAGACATCTCATTTTAGCAACAGCATACATCATACAACACAAAACTTTGCGCTTTTGTTTGTGTGAATAAATTGTGTGTGTGAGCACCTGACAGGCAGTCTGTTTCTGAGGCTTCTGTTCTTCAGACTGTAGCTCATCTTCATCCTCGCTGTCAGATTCAAACAGGTAATAGTCTCCTGAGTGTAGCACTGTAAGTAGGAAAACATACTGTCATGTAAATAACTCAAATAAGTCTCTAATGCTGCCATAACAATCATTTGTATATGTTGCTATTGTTGCCTTTAATGCTACTTTTTAGAGTTCTTTTCATTGTTACTATTTTGGGGTCTTTTTTTGAAAAAGCTGCTTTTATACCTCGCCAGTGGTTGAGTAAGCACACAAAATGTTACTGTATCTTTCTACAATGACAAGTAATGAATCTAAATCTGAATCTCGGTCTGTATCATAGCACCAAAAGAAAATCTGGTCATGTAGCATTTACGATGGTCCGTTCTGAGCAAACACGGCTCATTTTATAGTTCTTGAATGCATCGTTCAAACCAAAATCATCACTGCTCATAGACACAAGCAGGACTGCATCATCCAAAAATGACAAAGACTAACTTTGCCTTCTTCATAGATACAGGTTGTTACTGTAGTAACTCAGCTGATGACCACAGCCACCCCCTGTTCCCTCCAGAACTGCCTTCAACAAGATGTGGTGAGCAAAGGTGGATATACTTGTATCTCCCTGCTTTGTAGTCTGTACACAGGGGTTTTCATCGATGGATGAGTGGACTGAGGTGGATGTTGCTCATGAGGTAGGGCGGATCACCTGCTAACTGGAACGTTTGAAAGTAGTTTGACCCCTAGCTGCTCTAGTCTCCATACCAAAGCATCCTTGGGCAAGATACTGAAGCCCAAGTTGTTCCCAGTGCATTCAGAGTATGTATGTTTGTGCATGTTAGATGTCACAAAGTTCGACCCTACCGGAGCTGATTATTTGTGTTCTTTTTTGTGAGTGAAAACAGTTACACACAGAGACACAGAATATATTGGTTCTATATATGTATGTAACTGACACATGGGCTAATTTGTGAGGACAATGTTTGAAATAGATGTTCATGTGAGAAATAGCTACTAATAAATCTAACTGTGACACTGCAAGAACTGAATGAAACACAAAGTGTCAGTTATGCAAGCTCAGTCATCCAGGTGAGGAAATCTCAGCACATTTGCACAATGACTGAAACTAGCATCACTGACTATCAATGGGCCGTCAGGTCAGTTTCATGATCAGTGGTGATGAGTCGCATTCACAGAGAGTTGGGGAATGGCTGCAATCACAGCAATGTAAGACACTAACCCTCACCCCCTCCTCGATTCAGAGATGGGGAGTCAAGGAGGCCATTTACGTGAAAAGGGAAAGACCATCTCTGAATGGAGGAGAGGGCGTAAGAGTACTCAGAGAGGCAGAGAGGGATAAGGAGAGAAATGAGGTGTGTCTGGACACCAGGTGACTGCATCTCAACAATGGTGATTGGATATCCAGAGAGAAGGAGAGAGGGGGATGCACAAGGGCAGAGTATAAAAATGGTGCTCGGGAACATTTGCCATTGGTTTTTTTTTCTCTAGTTCCTGTGATGAGCAGAAGACGTCAAATGAAGATCTGGCTCTGGACATCTACAGTCAGGCTGCTAAACTGCTTCAATAAAACATCATCAAAGAAGTCTAAATTGTGGACGTTCCCTTTTCTCTTTACTATTTTACAGAAACAGTAAAGGTAAAAGTCTGAGTATTAATCTACATCACAGGTCACTCCAGCCTTCTAAAGTAACAGACCATTCTAGGCTTAGTTTTCCAGTTAAAATAAACCCAGTCGTATTTCAGGAGCACAGATCTAGAGAGGAGCTACCATGACGGACGTGGTTGGGAGGACCGGCCTGCGAGGCTATTCAGGGTTTCTGTAAGACATCCAGAAGCCTTTGCAGACTTCCTGTATTGGGCTGCTGGTTCCACAGATCAACACTCTATATTCAAGACTGCATACAGAGACTGTTCTACTACTAAGACTACAGGCTTGGCTACAGATCTTGTAGCCAAGCCTGGAGCTCTGTCTGTTGTTTAGACAGACAGAGCTCTTGGGTTTGGGTTATTTGTATGGTTTTCCACATATCAGTATCGTCTCCATCCAGGCTACCTGCAGCATGGTCCAACCACGGCTGGTACCACAGCTTCTTCCTGGACCTCTTTTTTCCTGTCTGCATCTCTGGATCATCTGGAATGAAAACAGAAGTTCAAAGAGCTTTCAGGACAGACTCACTGCGGGGATGCGAAGCTTAGAGTTGCACTAGCAGTTGTACTAGGAGAAGTCTGGCAAGTGTTTTAATCTTTTTTGGGGGAAACAATCTTCCTAATACAAGTGGTCCTAAAACGACACAGAAGGAAGAACAGAAATACAAAAGAAGAGTAAATGTTAAGGGTGTAATGTGAAGCTAACTCACGTGCAGCACAGAGAAGTTTTATTGACTAACAGAAGTGAAGAAAAATGTACGGAACAGGAAGGAATACAATGAAGGGAAATCAGGACACCGAGGCAGGAAAGAGGATGAGGAGACAGCAAATATGCTTCTGCAAATAAACATTTTTACAAAGCACAAATAACAGAAAGTGTTGTAGAAAGAAAAGAAGCTGTATCTAACGTATGTAATTGATTTCAGATGACACTGATTAAACTTCTGGCAGTGACAGGAAACACACGGCAGTAAAAAGAGCCGCACCGACAGCCGGGCTTTCTTTGGCGCTTTCACTTATTTTGTGTCCATATTTGTACTTCTGCTGCTTGGATCGAATTCTCTGCATCCTGAGGACAAAAGAAGAGAAGGACACGGACTTCATTTCTGTGATGCTTTGTTTCTGAACACTCTCATTTTCAGGGTTTCTTAGAATTTGCGATATATTTTTCCATTGCTGTGAGCACTTACGATCTCTTGAGTTGCGACAGCGATTTCTTCTCAGCTTGTTGGTGGAACTTGATGTTCTTCACAATACTGGCTCTAAAGAGCTCGAAACCCCTGAGAGGAAAAGGTCAGTTAGTGCCATCAGCAGTTTACAGCCAGGAACCAGGTCGTTTCATGTTTGTGAACAAAAGTGTGTGCGTGTAAATACAGGTGTCAGTATAGCTGCCACCTGCTGTCCCAGCTGGTTATGGCCACAGCCTTTTTTCAAAATGTTAAATATGAAATGAGTATTACTGAGCAGCGGACAGGGTGATTGTCACGGTGACAGCACATTAACAGTGCACTATGACAGTGAAGTGATGAAACGTGTTTTTGGCAGACGCTGTGTCACTGATACCCGTGCACATTGCTTCAGGCCAGGTCACGCACACACTTTGTGCCAAATATTTCGGTCAGCACGTGCAACATTTTAGATTTCAAATATTGCCGGTGAATGCACCAAATAACCACAATGGTAATATCTGCAGCGCTTCTGTGGTCAGGTGAAATATGAATCGTCTAGATTTGTTGTGTCTTTGGCATCGCGATAAATATAACTTGTGAGTAATTAAAGCATTTTCAAAACTTCTTTTGGGTAAATTCAGGACAAACATCTCATGCACGTTTGCGTGATGTCAGTCAGCGATGTCACCGAGTCGTACCTCGAGGCCTGTTTGGCAGAAGCCTGCAGTTCAGTTGTCACATGAAGGAAGTAGAAACTGAGGAAGATCCTTCTCTGCAGCAGCAGGCACAGGAAGCAAATACTGTCCCACATTATTCCGGCTTCTTCTACTGGGAGACTGCACGTCTTGTCACTAACTGCTTGTGCTGTCAAGAAATCCAAAGAAAGTAAATGTGAATTTTGCAGAACATCAATCCCCATCAGAATTAAAGCTTTTTAAAATACCAAGTACAACCAAGACTCATTTCATATTGTACTTGGCAAAAAACCCCAAAACAGATTGAAGGCACAACGTTCAGTCTGAGTAGAAACTGATACGGCAGCTCAAGTATTTTTAAAAACTTACGATCATAGTATCCTTTGACTGTGCATACCAAGCTGAAGAGTTGGATGACCCAGCAGAAGCCCTTCTGCATCTCAAACACAAACACACATGCCAGGATCTGAAACACACAAACACACATAAGCACAGTCAGTATTTCTATATGTGACGTTTTGTATACACAGATTCCAAACTTGTTCTTTTTCTTTATATCATGATATCACAAAGTGATGAGGCGTCTCTGTGGGACACAGAACCTCTGGCTTTTTCAAAGGCTCCTATAAAGAAATGACAGCACTGACGAGAGACAGCTTCACAGGACTCTCAATGACAACACCTAACACTTTGTGAGTCCTGCTTTACCAGACCGTGTTAATCACATCGACCTAGCAACCAGGTACCCGCCCCCTGACGACCTCTGTATTCCTCGACCGGTTGGTGAGTGGTTACTGGAGTACGCTGGCTGAAAGCGATCACAAAGCCTTGGTCACAGCAGTTTAATGGGCAAAGCTGATTTGTCTGCAAACACTCCCTAAACAACGAGCAAGTGTTTGAACTGGTCAACTGGCTGGTTGTGTTCTACCTGAGCACCTGAACTCAAAGTAAAAGCAAACGCGTTTGAAGAGGTGGAACACACCTAGCACTGTGGACCTATTTCAGCCTCAATCGCCTCAATAACCTCCAGAAACCACTCGCCATCTGGTTGAGGAATACACATTTTCCCCTAGCAGTCGATGTCACTGACCATCGTCTGTCCTTGTGTGACTGAGGCTTTAGCACGGGGGGGGGGAAATCTCAGTCCACGAGGGCCGGTGTCCTGCAGGCTTTAGATGTGTCCTCGAACCAACACAGCTGATTTAAATGGCTAAATTAGCTCCTCAACATGTCCTGAAGTTCTCCAGAGGCCTGGTAATGAACTAATCATGTGATTCAGGTGTGTTGACCCAAGGTGAGATCTAAAACCTGCAGGGCACCGGCCCTCGTGGACTGGGATTGCCCACCCCTGCTTTAGCAGCTGATTTTTACAGCAAACCACTGCCATGTGGTGGGGGAGGAGCCAGGCGGTCCCTGGACATCACATCGACAGTTTGCTTATTTTTTTTAATGTTTTTTGGTAAGAGTAAATTATTTTTCAAACAAGGTCAAACAAGGTTAGCCTTGTGATATCATCAACATACGTGAAGCAGGACAACACATTGTTGCTTAGTTGTGGATGTAAACGTAAAATATATTTCATCACCAAACTATAGATGTTATACTTACAGATAAGAGATTTTTAGATATGATGACTGCCACATTATAGATGATGAGACAGTCCCACAGGTTGAGGCGAGTTCTGGATGGTTTGCCCAATAGCTGCGTTCCAAACAACAGAAAAAAGAAGCAAGCAAGCAGGTAGCCCAGTCCAAACACAGATATGCGAGTCGACCCTGTGATAAAGACCACCGACAACACAAACCAGAAGAAGTGGCGAAACACCAAAACCTTCGCCATGTCCAGGTAACTCCTACAAGAGGAAAAAGAGAAAACAAATCATAAAATACATATTTGAATGACAGAGCTGCTCCTGTAGTGAGATGGAGAAGGAGAGCAAGACAAACTATGAGTAAAATCCATTTTTTCTTTAGATTTAGATCGAGAACAGGCAGGTCAGGCTGCAGTGCACAGTCTTACAACCACTTCTTCCATGTGCTAGAAAATCATGAAGGTAATGTGTGAGGCCATCTGTCAGAGAGTTAAAGTAAGGATTAAGTGTCCTTTTACAACATCACATTAAAGCTTTCATCACAAAATGTCAAAAGCAAAGTTATTCATACTGTTACATACGTCAAGTCCACAATTTCCACTCTCACCATACGATGGCTGGTATAGGCTAGCTGCCCCCCCAATAAGCATACGCGAAAGAGAACGGGTGGATGAACGGATAATAATAATAGTATTTTGCAAATATGGGAAAATGTGGAAGGAAATAAATAAAAACTTTACCTTTTCGTTTTCCAAGAATATCCCCTTTTTTTCTAATTTGCTCCTAACTAACAAAACTGTGGCTGCACTGTCACACAGTTTGCTGTGGTACTGGGCTGACCCTCTACAGGTCACAGCCTCAGCAGAATTTCTGTTCTAAGGGTGAATGGACTGCTTCTCATCTTGTAACTTTCTACTAACTAACTAACTTAAAGGGCTTCATGCATCATGCCTCATTCACACACATTCATACTGTGATGGATGCATCGAAGAGCAGCCTGCGGTTGCATCTTGCTGAAGGATATCTGGCATGCAGACAGGCGCAGCCAGGGATTGAACCACCAACTTTCCAGTTAGTGGATGACCTGCTCTACCACCTGAGCCCACAAGGGGGCTCCATTTTCTCCAATACTATCTCAATATTGATCATTGATCTCATTGGCTTTAAATTGCACAAATAAGTGATTTCACTGGGATTTCTGTTGTTTCTATACAGTATCTACAATATGAACTCAGCTCCATGTGGCTATTTCCCTGAAACAGTGTTTGCATAAATGAAGCTTAGAGTTCAATAAGCACGCTCTATGGCCTCACATCTGTCCACTGCTGGGAGCTGACAGCTAAATCTAAGCTTTATCACTCCCACTTTCCCACGCTGTCAAGCTGTTTGTGTCATCACTCCAATCACCCAAAGCAGGTTAAATTTGAAATGACTGAAAATATAGACGTATAGACTTTATGATATTTACCTGCAATTCATGAAATTAGGTGCAGGGTTAAACAATCGACCTTCCATTGGTTCTGGTTCATCTGTGTTCTCTCCTGCGAGAACCATCCACTCCTCCACGTGCTCACACTCAAACACCTTCCACTGCTGAGATGCACACATCAGCAGCACAAAGTCCGCTGTGGGCGCACACAACATAACGCAATGATTTTCACCTACAGCACTGAATTCTTATGACAACGTCTGTGAAGTCCAAGGAGCTTGCAAAGAAAAGCGTCTGGACTTCTTTAAGTTGCTTGAAGACGTTTCACCTCTCATCCGAGAAGCTTCTTCAGTTCTAAGGTCAAATGGTGGAGAGTCCCAGATATAAACCCAGTGGGAGTTTCCCCCCACAGAGGGACAAAAGGACCCCCTGATGATCCTCTAATCGCCTGAGCCAAGGTGGGAAACTGGGTGTGGGTCCCAATCAGCCAGAGTTTCGGGTGTTCATTGTGAAACCTGGCCCCACCTTATCATGCGAATTCCTGAGGTCAGATGGCCCAGGATGTGAGTGGGCGTTAAGGCGTCTGGGAAGGGATCTCAAAACTGGATTATAGATGGCAGAGAGTTGGTGTCGTAAACCCCGCCTCTGTTCAAAGATGGTCGCTCACAGTGGACATAGATGCTTCTTTCACTCCTCTTTCAAATCATCTGTCCTCTCTGTCCAAAATGTGAACATTGGCATCCTCGAAAGTGTGTCCTTTATCCTTTCGTCCCTCTGTGGGGGGAAACTCCCACTAGGTTTATATCTGGGACTCTCCACCATTTGACCTTAGAACTGAAGAAGCTTCTCTGATGAGAGGTGAAACGTCTTCAAGCAACTTAAAGAAGTCCAGACGCTTTTCTTTGCAAGCTCCTTTGACTACAACATGACAATATGTTAACTGTGAACTCTGACTACACATTACAGTCAAATGTACTTGTTCTACTGAGCGCTCTGGATTTTATACTATAAAGAGCAGAATTTGTCTACATATATTATTATATTAACACACAATTGTGTAAATAGTGTCATAAACATTAACAATATGCAGAAGTTATTGGAACAACTGTGAGACGACAAACATAACCAGCACAAATATGCCTTTTAGTGTAATAAAAACTGCTCTTTTGTGACAATTTCCAATAATAATCCATACAAACTCTGAAGTGCACTCCATTAGAATATGCACACTCCACACTGTGGGAGTGGCAGTGACACAAAGGTTTGCTTTGTTCACTCATGGATGGAGTGACCAAGCACACAGACTAACCTATGAGATTTCTGGAGTTTGGAACAGTATAAAAATCAGGCAGATAGATCCATTTAATGAGAGCTGAGTTCATCAACACTGGACTCTTCCATCTCCATGGGTAGTCTACAACAAGCACACACAAAAGCAGAGACATACAATAGTATTTATAGAAACATGTGTAAACATCCTCTCTGAAAAGTGCCCGACTGACACATAAGACCGACCTTTTGTAATCGGCCATAATTTAAATAAAACAAGTGAAATGGAGACAGTCCGCACACGCCTGCATTTCTCAGACATTCCACACATCTATAAAACTACTAGCTGAAATACGAGCGGCCTCAGCTAATTCAGACAAACAGCACATCCATCCACTACTGTTCATCCGGGCTGTACAGCAGAAAAGCCCAGACCGCCCCCCATCAGCGGGAACACCAATGTGCTCTCAGGTCAGCCAGGTGATATAATCTCTCCAGTGTGTCCTGGGTTTTTGTTTGGGGGGGGGTTGCTCCTGGTAGGACATTCCTGGAAAACTACATCCAGGAGGCTCCCAGAAACCATCCCAATCAGATGAAGGAACCACCACAACCTTTCCATGTGGAGGAGTAGTGACTCTACTTTAAGTACCCTCCCGAATGATTCACCCTACCTCTAAGACTGAGCCCATCCACCCTTGAGAGAGATATAATTTCCAAAGCCTGTATACACAGTCTCATTAATGTAGTCATTACCCAGAGCTCATGACCATAGGTGAGTGTAGGGACAAAGATCAGCCTGGTTTTATACTCAGCTCTGTTTGGACTGGACTGCTACAGTGTCTGCATCATGGATGATGCACCTCCCAGTCTGAGGACCATGGTCCTAAGGCAGGGGTGGGCAATCTCAGGCCTTGAGGGCCGGTGTCCTGCAGGTATTAGATCTCATCTTGGGTCAACACACCTGAATCACATGATTAGTTCGTTACCAGGCCTCTGGAGAACTTCAGGACATGTTGAGGAGCTAATTTAGCCGTTTAAATCAGCTGTGTCGGTTCAAGGACACATCTAAAACCTGCAGGGACACCGGCCCTCGTGGACTGAGATTGCCCACCCCTGCCCTAAGACTGCTAATTCTCCTTCCCACCAAGTCAGACTCTGCTGCAAACAATTCCAGTGCAAACTGGGAGCCCCCACCTGAGGAAGCGCACAGAACCAGCAATATCTGCAACCAGCAGGGCTGCATCTAAAGGGGGACATGGGGTGTATGAGACCCAATTTATTTTAAGGCTTAAGTAGATATTAATAAAACTGAAATATTTCAAAATAAAAGCTTTTTTGCAGCGTAATAAAACTGTACATGGGCCAGTAAAGCTCTTTTCTGTTAGGCTTTTAGGTTGGAGGCTGAACTGTTATTAACATTCATTATTAACATATACAATTACATTTTTTTTATATAGTGCCAGATCAACTTACTTCAAGATGCTTATCATCATGCAGTCTTGTTTTCAAGAACAGCACAGTGCTTCCTAAATAATTACCGTTATAAATGTAAAGATACGGCACTGCATCCATTGATATAAACCACAAAGTCGTTATCCAGGGATACGAGCTAAAGGGAAGTGAATAGAGCACACAGTGCTTGGTTTTGTAGAAGACATGGACGTATTGTTGGATTTGTTCACTGGGTGAATCTGCAATCCTGAGAGAACGATCGGAGAAAGATTGAGCATCTCCAAAGACATGGTTCTCTATTAAACGCTGCTGGTTCAGGGTGGATTGCTTCTTGGCATGTGTGGGCTCTCTTTCAGACATGTGAGAAGTAGTCACACATGTGGAGACTGTTAGGTCTACAACTCCTGATTCCATCGTCTCAAAATAAGTTGGATGATTTGATATGGGCAAAGATGCAACAAAAAGATGCAACGTGAGCATCTTCATCCACAGATTTATCATAATAAAACATACATATTGTATTACTAATATTTATCTAGTGTGGAAATATGCAAGAATATACTTTATTCATGTATTACACATTTCTGACATCTAATTTATTTTAAAATCGAAGGCTTTTAAAACTCACCTATGCAGAGAGCTGGCGGTATGCCCACACACAGCAGATACTGGTAGATCATGATGATGGACAGGAAGAGACAGTATTTTGGCCAGATCCTTGCAATAGCTGCCCGCCTCCGCCTCACTAAGATTGCTACTAACCAACAGCCGTGGATTATCACTAAAAAATTCATCCTCTGTCCAATCACATTCACAGTCATCAGGAAGCAAATCTTTAAAAAAGAGCAGATATTTAAAAATTAAGACTAAAAACGACACTGATGCGCTGGAACGCTATATTTAACTTATCTTCTTTAGAATAAAATAAAACAAATATTACAGTATACAATAGAAAGGATTCCCTGCAAAATGCACAGCTGTCACTGATATACTCTGATCCAAAGCCCACATTTGTGCAGTAAGAGATTCTTTTCTTAACTACCTCTAATCCAAATTTGTAGAAAGTGTAGTTAAGCAGATACTTGAAGCAGGATATGAGGCCCTGGTCTGAAGTGTCTCTTGTGGCGCCAGGAAAGAGCGCCGGGATGACGGGCGGGGAACGCTGGAGTTGTCGGTAATGGTGAGCCTGGTGTCGATACACTGTTGCCTCAAAAACCAACAACATCAGCACAATTAAATGGTTCTGCAAAAAAGCATTAGGAAACAATCAGATTAGGCTTTCACCAAAATTTCATAACAGTTGGGTGATAACCACGTACACTGTAAGATGCACAGAGTAAAACAGAACATCTAATTGTACGTGTGTACGTGTGTCTGCAATTCCTTTTGATTAAACAGCCACCTGCATGCAATCTGCTACAATGCATTCATGCCACCGCTGACTGTAATAAACCTCAAATGTGATATGTAAAGCTTTAAGCTAGGGTGGACTCGCCTGCACGCAGAGGTGCAACTCTCAGGCACAAACTGGTAAAAAACTAATTATGAAGATTCTACCGACAGCAATACAAATGTGTGGCTCAAACATGAGGGCGCTAACAAAATCTATCAAAGGGAAAATGCAAATGTTTCTCTCTGAAGAAGCACACATATGTTTATATTAAATACAAGGTTGAAGTCTTTTGTTAGAAATTGCCAGGAACTCTGAGGACTTGAGGACTAGGACGCAGGTGCAGCGAAGGATTTATCCACAGAGAAGTGGGTGACTCCTCCTTTAAAGCCTGAGTCTATGAGCAACAGCTGACATGTACCATGTGCAGAGAAACACAAAGCATTAGTCATCTTAGATTCTGAGCTACCTGTGTTAATGAAGTAAGTGATAGAAGTGCACAGAAGCTGTGCACCGGGCTGCTGACACCCTGCAGGTACAATGATCCTGCTGGACAGTACAAGTTAAACAAAGAGAAACAAAGGCCTCACTCTGAGAGTGCTACGCGGGTCACACTGCTGTCAAACACATCACAGAGCCAAGTGGCTTTGACTTAAATGCCATTATTAGTGTTTATACTACACGTTTAATTCATCTGCATTATTTGAAGTGAAATGAATATACCTTGCTGTATCCGAGTGCTGTAGCATCTTTCCTAATGCCAAACCATTTGGCGGGATCCACTGGTTCCTTATACAAGGAAGAGTTTTTCATTTCCTCTGGTAACAGGTTGGTTTCATTTGCAAGAGGCTGTAAAAGAAAAGATGGATCACAAACACTTTCTCACTCCAGTGCTGATAATGATTATTCTACAAGAGCAGTCAAACAACAAGAAGTTCTCTAAAATTATTAGTAATAAAATTATTATTCTGATCTCACCGGATTTATAAAACACTACTGAGATGTTCCGGAAGTCACAGTTGGGAACATAACCAGACTTTCAGCTCATTTTCAGCCCAGTCTGTGACCCCGGCCACTTTCTTTTTTGTTCCTTGAACTGACTGCATAAACACAGGCTCAGCACAAACGCATGCTCGTCTCAGGTATTAACCAAACCATGCAGCCGCTTCTCTCCTACTGGCTTTGCACGCCTGCAGTAAAGCAGAGTCTCACCATGGTACAGTTACGGGAGTAGTCGTCAGGGTCAACAACACTGAGCTGGTACAACATCTTGCACACAATGATGACGCACACCCAAACTGTGGACAGGCAGGACGCCATGGATCTGAAACGGTCATAAGGCATCGCCAGAGACCAGAGGACAACCAGGACCAGATTCATCACGGATGGCTACAGACAAACAGAGAGAGACAGCACTTTAACAGGTATGCTTTCCCCTAATCGGGACAGTTTCTTAACATTTGTTGTCATTGTCCTTCTCACCGTCATCATCACCAACGTCATATAACGAGCTGACTTTGCTATGCGTACATATATCCAGAGGAAAGAGTGTTAAGCATTTAGAAGCTCCTGCTGTCACTTTGATCTTCCTGACAGATAAACTTTATCCGTTATTAAAAATGTGAGATTCACCTGCAAATATGCGTCTGTAAAGATCAGCTGCATTACTGAGTGTAGGTGTGCTGTGCGTGCATGTGGGAACGCATGTACAGACCGTGTAGCGGTTACATGAACCACTAACAACAACGTCACATGTGTGTAGCAGCTGGATGTGTGTTTTTTGAGAGCTTATGTAAAATTTGGGTTTGTGTTCAGAAGTTTAGCCGAGTCTTAGCCCAGATAAATGTCTGACACGCGTGACATCTCAGTACAGGTTTGAACTGTGAACTCGAGCATAAATGGTCCTCTTAGATTTGAGACCAGCGTGAGGGTTTTGTATGAAATGCTGAATGACGCCTTTTGAAGCCAAGTAATGTCTCCTTGTTGGTGAGTTCACTGCTAACTTTTACAGGCCGCTGTGGTTCTACATTCATCATCTGCAGTGGAGGATATGGGACAGTGACAGCTAATATCTAATCTCAGAGAAACAGAACTGACTCTGACAGTCAGTGTGGCCTCAGATCAAAACATCATCACTGCCGTTAATCGAATAAATCGAGGAGATCATAAATGCTATAGATCAGAAACAGTATGCAGCCGGATTATTCCTCGATAACTAGAAGGCATTTGATGCAATCAATCACGACATGTTATTAATAAACTGGAGCAGTATGGGATCGGGGGCTGAGTGAAAAAGGATTTACTGACAGGAAACAGTTTGTGCAGCTGGGTGAATATTCCTCATCATGCTTGGATAATGCATGTGGGAATTCAATTTCAAACATCCCTGTATCCGTCCAACACTACGAGGTGTTTGCCTCTCTGAGTGGAGTGAAGAACCGGAGCAACGTCCCAGCATGAACCAGTTGTACAGAGAGGAGGGAGGGCTGGACCGGGTGGATCGCCCACTACAGGGATGTGTGTATAAGAGTGTGTGCGGCTGCACAAGCATGCTTATGTATGTCTCAGTATATTTGTAATGATGATAGGCCATAAACAGGAAGAAGAGCAGGGGCGGGATTAAATAAGCTCATCCTGCTGCTTTTTAAACATGCAGGTGATTTATAATTACTACTGTTTTGTTTTCCTTTGTTTGTTTGTCTCTTTTTTCTGTGTTGTTGTTGTAACATGTTCAAAATAAAGATACAACACAATAACTTGATGCTTCAGTCCTTGCCGTACCTCTTCGAGGGCGACCCATACAGCGAAGAAGGCCACCATCTTGAGGATGTGACGCTCCAGAAGCCTCCAGAGAAACTCTTGAATTGTGGTGAGAATGTCAGAGAATCTTCTGGAAAGATCCAGTAACCTGTCCATCACCAGACCCCATTTACTAGGCATCAGCTCCACTAATGAAGAAATCAGACAAACATCTGTGAGTCTGACTGGGATGACTTCTTAAATTAAAAGGTATATTTCCAGTGCATCCAGTCTGCCTGCTCAGTCCTCTGATTTAATGGGAATGTTTAGGATTTGATTCTCTTGGACAGGCACACAGTGTAATCTCAAACCTCAGGACCGCTGCGAGTAAGAGAGAGGAGCTAATGACGAGAAGCTCTGGAACATCAACACCAGTAAGACAGAATGAATGGGACCAGTGACCCATTCAAGGACAAACAGCTTAATAAACCCGATGATCAATTAGCAGTCGGTTGCTGATGTAACAGCCTCATAGTTCTATATGATATTAGAAAGCAACTTTTACATAATTATAAGAAACCTGAAGGTTTTGTTTTACCTTCATCTTCAGAGTCATCATCAGCGTTTGCAACAAGGTCCTCGTCATGGTTCGTTTGCACCTCAGCAGAGCCAGTCTGGTCTGCCCTGCCGCTGCGCTTTTTTCTGAGAAGATTAGACCAAAGCACAAACATCACCTTTCTTTATAACGCAACACAGGTGGTGGTGGGTGTCACTCCATGTAAAAACCAAGCGTGACCAACAACTGAATGAAAACCCAACTTATTTCAGGGACAACGAAGCTGTTTGTGGGTCCTCTGATCATTTCTACATTTTCTAAATATTTAAAACCAGGTTCAAATGTTTAACCGTTCCAGCACGAGGACAGAGCTGTCCAGCCCAGCAACTCCACACAGGACGTAAAAACGAACTTGGGTAGCTTCTTAAGACGTGACAGCGTCCGACAACAGTATTAACACTGTACTATGAAGAAAAGCAAAGACATTCTGCTGTTACATGTCATGAGCAGCAGCAGGAGGTGTTACCTGTGTATGGGCGTGATCTGCTCCAGGTCAGTGATTCTCATGAACGGCTTGTGAAAGTAGTGCAGCTGTAGGATACAGGCCAGCAGGAAGAAGCCGGGGATCAGAATGCTAGTGAAGAGTTCAGACAGAGCAAAGGTCTCCAGGCCGATCGCTGCCAGCCTGAGGATGACAGAGCAACACCGTGGGCATTTCAGATTTCAGCACAGGTTGTGGTTGATTGCTACACTCTGGAAGTGGAATGAGGGTGCGTGTTAGAGGGTTTGCTGAATACTATCGTCACGTTTCATGCGGGAAGAAACGGGGAAAAAGCATTTTCTAAGTACAGTGCAAAAAAAAGAAGAAAAGAAATGCCAGCCCTTTCCTATTGGTGGAAAAATGTAGCATATCGACCAATAAAAAATCATGAGCTGTGGTTGCTTAGGAAGAGGGTAAAGTTTTGGGAGTGACAGAGACAGCGACGTGGACAGAAAGTTTTGTTTCTTCTGTTTTGTGTCAAAAAGGGCCCAACACACCCCAGAAATCATGAAACATTTTTACCAAAAATTACAACTTTGACTTAGATCGTGCTCGTAAACAAACCACCTCATGTTGTTTAGCTTTCTGGATTTCATGCTTATTTATTATATACAGTACATAAGATCAAAATTCACACGTTTTATATATATATGTATAAACACTGAACAAAAATATAATCACAACACTTTTGTTTTTGCTCCCGTTTTTCATGAGCTGAACTCAAAGCTCTGAAACATTTTCTACTACACTAAAGATCCATCACTTCCATATGTTGTCCACAAATCTGTCTAAATCTGTGTTAGTGAGAACGTCTCCTTCGCTGAGCTAATCCATCCCTGTCACAATCCTGGGTCTTAGGACCCAGTGTTTTGAGTTTTAGTTCATTTTGATGTTTATAGTATGTTAAGCTCATCAGGTCTCCTATGTTCATTTGCTTATTAGTTCCCTCTTGTGTTTTCAACCCCTGTGAAGTCTCCCTTGCCCTTCGTGTGTTTCATGTCTGTTGTCTTATGTTGTCATGTCTGCCTCTCATGTTTCCTGTTTCATTTTGGAGAGATCTCGTGTTTTTATATCATGGATTATGTTTTGAGTCCTTTGTGGTACTGTTTCGTGTTTCCCTAGATCTGTTATGGTTATCTTAGGTTTTGCTCTTTGGCTTTGTCATATGGCTTCCCTGTGTTCCATGTTATGTCTCCCCTGTTGCTGTTAAGTTTGCATGTTTAGAATTCAGTCAGTGTGTTTCCTGTTTTACTTTGTAGGTCCATGCCTCATGTGAGTGTTTCTAGTTTTGCGTCTCTGTCTCGTCCATATATATATATATACACACACAGGCACGTAAACGGTGCAGACAGGATTAAAAAAGCTTTAGTTAAAGCACGTACTGTACTTCTGTGAAACCAGTCAAGTTCCTCCAGTATCCAGGGAAGTCTTCAAACTGGTAAGTGTAGATGGAAATCAGCACAAGCATGGTGTAGGCCACAACGAGCCACCAGAAGAGCTTCAGCAGGCGCCTCCACAGAGAATAGTAAACCTGAAAAATAGGAACAAGTTACGAGTTAAAAGAGATTTTTAAAATTACTTATTATGACATACGAAACATTCGAGGAGGCGTTTTAACACAGTTTAACACAAAAGGGCCAGAAGCCATTTATTTGGCATGATGATGTCTACGACATGTGTGCATACCTGATAAAGGCACATGCAGAGCAGGAACAGCAGCATGTAGATGATCTTGTATGCAACAAGTTTTCCAGCAAAGGACACCATGATGAACATCCCTCCACAGACATAGATCCAGTATTTGGCATAGCAGCTCATCACCATGCCTCCCAGAACCTTCAGCACAGATTCATTACCAGCCTCCTCGTCTAATAAGGACGAGACGTTGGGAAGAAACCGAGGTTAGGTGTACAGCACAGTAACGATGGAGAGCCACGCTGCCGCCACACGGGCTGAACGGGACCTGTCAGAGGAGACGGCTGCAGAGCTGCGGCTACATGAAAAGCTAAGAGAGACATCGGTGGTGTCGTAGTATACTGCAGTATTCTGCTTGATGGAAATGCATAACCTCCCACACACAGTGCTGGAAAATGAACATTCTGAATGATCGAGACCTCACTCAGACTGCCAGAGGAACTGGAGTGTTTGTGATGTCGGGGTGTGTCTGTTACTTTTAGTGGTAATCCATCGTTGATTATCAGGATCCAGTTTGAATCAATGTTTTGTTTTGAACTTTTTTATGACATTTGTTCTGTCACATTGTACGATTCTACCTATTTGAGCTATTTGTTGTATTTTTGATGTGTTTCACTTAATAATTAAGGACTGCAATAAAGGAATTTCCCAACTCTGGGATAAACACAGTACATCTTATTTTACCAGAATTTTTAACATCTAATCACTGATATGAAAACAAACCTAAATCATTTCATTTATTCAGCAGGTCAGTGTGAAGTTGTGTGTGTGATTCTGACCTCCTGTAGTGACTTCCTGTAGTGGTGTGGCTATTTTCCTTTTCCTGCTGAAGTTTTCCTTCACTGACTGACGTACTAACAGCCAAAAGGTTAAGGTAAATAAAAGCTGGAGAGACAGAGGGAAAGAAGACGAACATGAAGACCACAAGTTCAGTTTTAAGACACGCAGAATACACAAAAGTACAAACGCAACCAGCAGCGAGATTTTACTTTGCAAATTCATGCAAAACATCATTGTTGAGCATCCAGCAAATCAACAATAAAACCAAATACACACGAGACAAAGCAGTGAAAGAGAACAACGGTCTGTGCAGTAACTACACACAACGTAACCAAACAGACAAAAATGAGCCAAGCTGCACAACAACAACGGGATGATCCGTGTTACTTTGCCCAATGCTGGGCACTGAAAGGAAAACAATGTTGAGACTCCAAAGTGCTGTTTGCTACCAGCCTCACTCATGCACGGACACACACATTCATACATCACTGTAGTCTATACCCTAAGTATTTTCTGTCACACTCTGATCAATGAAGGGGTTCAGTATTTTGCCCAAGGAGGGGCTGAATGTGCTCAACACAACGTCCAGTCACCAAACCAGGTTAGTCATGAAACGTCAGCTCTGTGGTGAGAAAGCAGCCAAAGCTACTGGCTGACACGTCTCCGGACTGTTTGGCGATTCCCTCGAGCGCCTTCAGATTCGATTAGAAATATTATCCAACTCAAAGCTAAATGTCATATTTCAGCTTATTTACCAACAGCTGGCTCTTGGCTAAGCAGCAGTACGTCTGTCTGTGTTACTGTGTTGTGTTCCCTCCAACACTGATGTTTTTGTTCATGTTTGCAGTGTTTCTGTGCATCACTGTGCTCAAAGGTTTCTGTGGTAGAATAAACAGACACAAGCGGAGCTGCAGCGTCCAAGCTGTTAATGTTACACGTGTTGCATTTGCAGCACACTTGCTGTCAAAGTGATGAAGCTGTTTTCATCCTTCATCTGTTGTTAGTCGTGTCTTTATTCTGTTTCACTGTGTGGACTTTTATAATTACTAGATCAAGTCAGGTTAAGAATTAGCGGTGAAGGCCCTCGTGCTGTGGTTTAAAGGAACACGAGATGCAGTTCTTGCACATTCAGCCTCTGACCAACATCAGTGAGTATCTGATGTAGAAATGATCTGAGAAACCAGCTCTGCTATTGTTGTTGTTGTTCGAGAGCACATGGTGAGAACTGGACAGTTTAACCTTCTAGGAGCTGTACAGACCAATAAGTAAAGCCAAACACATATTTATGGGTAAACATCCTGCTGAATGTTACAATCCGTCACAATTTCATAACTTCGTTATCATGTCACATATGCTCTCTTCTTACCATAGCTCCCAGTCTGAGGCAGGGGTACTGGGTTCTATTCAGTCCTAGCTGTCCGAGGCTCATGGTTCCCACTGTGGTGGGCAGCTCAGGTTGAAGCTCCATGGCCCAGACGTACTGCAGACAGCACAGAGCCAAGCCGTAGAGCAGGATGAATGGCGAGCACAATGTGGCTGCATGTCGCCTGAAAACACAGACCCCGCCCCCAACTCAATCAGACTATTAAAATACTGGGAAACAATTTTAAATGCACAACAGTTAAAAAACACTGCAATTAATAATTATTGTTGTGTGATGTATTTTTTCCCTACAATATCTGTATTCTTCTTAATGATCAGTTATTATTAGCAAAATCCACAATCAATGATTTTTTTAATATATCAAAGAGGAGCTGCTGAGGCACTCTGTTTGGGATCAATTTATATAAAAATGCATTCTTGGAAGCAACCAGACCTGATTAAGACCGATCCAAGTCTTCATCAGGGTCTGACAGATGCACCGTCAGGATTAAGTAAGCATTGAGTTCTTTAACCTCTAGAGGGTGTTACAGGTGTTACATTTATAAATATTTAAGAAGTATCAATGAACATGTTTACACACAATAACCAGGCAGCAGACGCTTGACTTGTTCTGTCACAGATGTGTAACAAACGTGTGGTAACAGTACCTCGCACGCAGGATCCAAATGAGACACGCCCACAGCAGCAGCACAAAGGTTAACCAGCTGTGGTATGTGATGCTCCAAACCTGGACACAAAGTGACTGTGTGTGAAAGTCTGTGACGCTGCTGCTGAAACGAGTCTGAACAGAACTTCATGGTTACCATCATTGCTATGAGAGCACAGACGTAACTCTGCTGCATGACCACTCTTCCCAGCAGGAAGAATGGGCTTTCACCCCGTTTCCCACTGCAGGCCACATTCGCCTCTGCACCTAAAGAAAAGAATCATATCCATGTTCACAATGTTGCGTTAGACCTCCAACAACCATTTGTTGAGGTAAAACGAGAAACTACAATATTACAGCTCTAGAGGCAGCTGTGGCTCAGGAGGTGGACAGGAGGAGGAGGAGGACGTGGAGGAGGTGGACAGGTTGTCTACCAATTAGAAGTTCAGAGACTTAATCCCCAGCTCCTAAAATCTGGGTGTCAAAGCATCACTGAAACCTGAGTTCGCCAGTGCATCAGTGTGAGGCCTGCGACAGCCTCGACCGGTGGAGGTGCTAACCACGATGGTGGTGGAGCTCACAGTGATCCACCGGGAGCAGGCAGCAGCCACTCAAAAACACCTGGAGAGAAACAGGCTGTAATCCTGGTAAAGGATCGCCTGAAAGCACCAGGGTCCCTGCGAGAGCCCAAGCAGCCAGCAGGGAAGAGCCAGCCAGTCCCATTTCCCAGTAGGTCCCGGTGGCTACGGATGCTGTATCCCGTTCACCGGGAGCCGCACAAGTGCCAGGGCAGGAAAGTTAGAAATGTGGGTAACCGGGGCACCTTCGTCTGGACTGCCGGATGATGGATGCGGGGCAGGTAATATGGTGCTTATACCATGCCCCTGAACCGCTCAGGCACTGCTCTTTTTTCTATGACATTGGATTAAACCAAGGGCAAGTAGCAGAAGCTCGATGGCTCCCCTGCCTAAGTTGGGGGACGTGGGTATGTGGCGGGATGTGGTCTGAGGATCAGCTGCAGGGGAGGGGTGGGTTCAGGGGGCAGTGCCAGTGGAGGCTGGTCAGCACACCTTTGACAGTAATTGTGTGGTTTTGCCTCCTGTTTCAGTGGACACGTAGAGGTGAAGCCGTGCTGAAAAGTCAGACACTGTTTGGCTGCACGGACCAGCGCACTCGTGTGAGCATGTTGTAAATGTAAACCTGCCATGATGGCAGCTTTCTGGCTGAGTCTGGGGTCCTTTGTGTTAGACTGAGTTATGCTAGAGCTGCAGGAAGCAAGTATCTCAGTCACAGGACTTATGGTCATTTATGTATGGCTGAGGTCATAAGGGGGTGATATTCACTGGCACCAAACCTGAGACCCCTGATCCCAGATAACTGTTGGGTGTACTTATAAGTGACATGTTTTTCATCCATTAAAACTCGTTTCTTGGTTTGAGTATACTCTATGTGTACGTCCTCAAAGACAATTAAATGTTGTTTTTCAATTAAGCTGAAAAAGTCAGTGATGTCCACAGAATATCGTTCACTTTTGTGCGCTACATCATAAATGATTCACTTCAGGCTGTCGGATCGATGTCCTCCAGTCAGGCCTATAACGGCTGTCCACTGTTTGATTCTTTTCTGACACACTTTCATACTGGGTGACTTATACTGGTTAGTCATTTCTGTGAAAAATAGCAGCTGGTACCGAGATAGGGCTGACTGTCTTCGGTCACAGTCCCTCCGCTTTCTGTTGGTACAGACAAGAGTACGACCTGAAACACAGAACACACACACACACACACACACACACACACACACACACACACACACACACACACACACACACAGATGTTTATTTGTACTTATGTGGAGGGTATATGACAGTTTTAAATATTAAATAGTTCCAGCCCTATCTGGATGTCAGCACAAAGAGCAGCACGGTCGATACTGGTATGAGTAAGAAGAAACACCCAGTGCATCATGGGAAGCCCCCAGTAGCCTTAACATATTGCAGTGTAACTAAGGGAGGATTCAGGGTCACCTGATCCAGCCTCAGCTATATGCTTTAGCAAAAAGGAAAGTTTGATCCTAGGAACCACAAGTAAGTTAGCAGTGCTTGATCAGGGAGATAGGCTACTGCAGCATTTTGGATCAACTGAAGGCTTTTAGGACATCCTGATAATAATGAATTACAATAGTCCAGTCTAACAGTAATAAATGCATGAACTGGGGTTTTAAGCATCACTCTGAGATAAGGTGTTTCTAATTTTAGAGATGTTGTACAAAAATCGAAGAAACTAGTCCTAGATTTAACAAGGACATGTCCTGGTCAAAAATGACTCCACAGTGTTAGCGGAGGCCAAAGTAATGGCATCCAGGGTAACAATCTGGTTAGACACTGTATTTCTACGAATTTTTGGAGCCAAGTACAAGAACCTCAGTTTGTCATCTGCACAGAAGTAAAAATGGATGCTATACCTACTAATGATACTGCCTAGGAGAAGCATGCATAATGTAAACTGAACTGGTCCCAGCACTGAACCCTGTGGAACTCCATTACAATATATTTTACACCTTACAACATAAAGCACCCTGAGGCGACTGCTGTTGTAATTTTGGGTCTATACAACTGAAACTGAATTGGATATATAGTGAAGATAGACAAGCATTTCTTTAGTACGATATAAAAACACAGAAGAGAAGAAGAATCTCTATTTAAATATCAGCCGTAGGCAATAAATCCAAATAGAGCCTTTTGTACAGCCAATAGAAATGATCTACCTGTGTGTCGTCTTCATAGTCGTCTTTTTGTTCATTCCAAGGCTGTAATTCCACCAGCTCTTCTTTCCTCTCGCGTCTTTTCTCCTGTTGCTGCTTTTCCTGCAGAAAAAGAACAAGCCCTCAGAAGATTTCAGAAGATACAGTTTTTCAAAAGTCACGTGGCAGCTACAAAAGTGCATCAGCTGCAGAGTCTGTGCCATGTTAAACCCACCTGGGCCTCTTTGCTCTCCTACGTCTCCCTAACGTAAAAAATCTTTTCAATAAAAGAGTTATTTTTATTATGTTTGTTTTTATATTTTGAATATCAATATGTTTGGGTTTTTGTATAAACACTGTTTCAGTATGTGAGATTTGATACGATAACAAAGCTTTCCATTATGTTTAAATACTTTATCAAAGAAAAGCCAGTGGGGGCACATTCAGTACTAAGAGAATATAAAGATACAGTGGGGCAAAAAAGTATTTAGTCAGCCACCGATTGTGCAAGTTCCCCCACTTAAAATGATGACAGAGGTCAGTAATTTGCTCCAGAGGTACACTTCAACTGTGAGAGACAGAATGTGAAAAAAAAATCCATGAATCCACATGGTAGGATTTGTAAAGAATTTATCCGTAAATCAGGGTGGAAAATAAGTATTTGGTCACCTCAAACAAGGAAAATCTCTGGCTCTCACAGTTGAAGTGTACCTCTGGTGCAAATTACTGACCTCTGTCATCATTTTAGGTGGGGGGAACTTGCACAATCGGTGGCTGACTAAATACTTTTTTGCCCCACTGTATGTTATAATATAAAAAGAGTGAGTGAGGAGATACCGCGTTAGAGCCTCCGTGACGTCCTGTTCTGAGAACAGTCACTATGGTAGTATAGAGCAAAAAGAGGATTCCTGGGTTGACATAAACTGGCCAGTCATGACTGCTGTTCAGATTGAGGTCATAGGGCAGGGTGCAGTTTCCTGGTATGATGATGTCCTTCAGACCAAAGAGTCTAGGCAGAAAAAAAGAGAAAGAAATCGAGGAATAGACCTGTGTTAATTGATTTACTAATACTGTTGTGACCAAGTGTCAGGATCTAGAACATTATGATCAGGTGTGATCAGTGAAAATCCGGCACCATAGACATAGCAAAGCAAAGATGTAGAGTCGTAGCCACAATGCTAAAGTACGATTAGCATCAGGCAATTCAGTAAAGTTTGCAAGGGAAGTATTTCAGATGTTCTTTTGTTTTAACTTTGATGATTACAGCTTACAGCTCACTAAAATCATGCACGCAGCTTCTCACAGGTGCTGGTTTAGCGTGAGCGGCCACCACGTACTACATGGTTAGAACACAGTGGCCGGAGTTCGAGTCCGACCCTTGACCTCTCCTCTTGACAACAACAATAGATTCCCTGCAGGGTTCTCGGTGGGTTTTCTTGACTGTCGTCTCAGGAGTCTCACTTCCAGTCAACTTTCCATTGATATGCTTTGTTCCAGCAATGTGCGTCTGTGGCTCGGCGAGTCATCATCTCAACAATCCAATGAGCAGTCTTTCCTATGATTGTGTTTGTGTGCACTGAACAAGCACGAACTCAAAATGTGTACTGAACAATGAATAACCTTTTTGAATTGAATGACAAAAGAAGAAAGCTTTTTCAAATCTTTGGTGGGATACACTAGTACACGTTTTTTGGGGGGTTGTTTGTTTGTTTGGGGGTTTTAAGTTGGAAACGTGTCTTTCATCACTAATGAAAATAAGTACAAGTACGTTGGGTCACAGATTTGCATGACCTGTGTTACATGCAGTAAACAAATTGAAGGAACAGAATCGTATTATTTCTGTCACCATCCACGTTACAGACGCACTTCAGTCATATGCAACAGCTGTGTATGGAAGCCTGTTTCCGCCACTAAAAAAAAAGGATCCATAACTCAAAATTCCGAGTTATTTTCTCAAAATTTCGACATATTAACTCAAAGTAACTCGAAATTTGACATGATTTCCTCGTTACGCAGAAGCTGAAGCCTCAGCTACAAATGCTACAGCTAAGCTAGGTATTACATCCAGTCGCACAGATTGCTGAGTGTTTTCAGCCTGGCTTCACAAATGATGAAATCCCTGTTATTAGCTGAATCACACGGTGTTACTATCAGCAAACGTACTCGCCAAAGCGCCAATTTGTTGGGATCCGTTTTTGAATGCGCGTTCCTCTGCGCCATATGCTTCCGGGTAACAAGAAAGCGACCTCATTCACACATATTTTTGATTGGCAGAGCTAACTCGAAATTTCGAGTTATTTTCTCGAAATTTCGAGAAAAGTAAGTCTAAATTTCAAGAAAATAACTCGAAATTTCGAGTTATGCATACTAGCTGTTTTGTTTTTATTTAGTGGCGGAAACGGGCTTCCTAATCATTTTTTTTTATCACAGCTCAGAGTTGAACTCATCTTTATGTTGATGATACCAAACATGTTCCAACGTGATCAAACAAAGTGTGAAGCTTAGGATCAGCTGACACCTGGGACATGGCACAGTAATATCAAAAAGGCTAAGAGTTCTTTTAAAGTACTAATAATAATAATCACACATCTACATTATCTACATTGAACATTTGACTATTTTCCCGTCAGCTTCACTAAAGAGACACAGACTCAGTTTTATGACAGTGGAGTATGTTTGCTGGGTAAACGTCGACTAGGCTGACTGATGAACAGCTGGCTAAGTGATACCGATACAGAAACCTGCCAAGAGGGCCGTGACGTCATGAGGAAGAAACTGAGAAGAAGAGAGACCGTAAATCCCAGTGGAGGCTCATTCCACTCATGCCTCTCATGCCAGCACAGTCACACTGCGTTCATTTCGTTTCTCGTCAGTAAACTTGAATAGTTGACCCGAAATAGAAATTTCATAGCCACAGATATGTGTACTGATACAATTAAGGAGGGTTTACAGGCATGAAGGCACAGCAAATGACATTTTTGTTGTTGTAGGCTGAATTATATGTGTTTAAATACTGGCCTCTCACAGTCACTTCACCACAAAGATGGGGTCTTTATTACTCAAATGTTAAAACCAACGGCAAAACGTTGTCTTGTTCCTCTGTAAATCTGTAAATCGTGAGCCAAGAGTGGCCTTTCAGCTCTAATTTAAGGGATTTAACCCAAATTCTGGATTATCTGTTGAGGAATTAAAGCTGCTTTAAACAGAGGCTCAAAAATATCAGAGGCTCAAAAATAACTGGACAAAAGGCCGACAGGGAATTTCTTTTTAAATGTGAGGCTCAAAGTGATTCGACCGCACCGGAGAGAGACCAGTGTTGAGCTGAAACCCAAATAAACTGTTAAACAACGAATTCAAATATTTTTATTTGTTTAGATTAGAAAGTCTGCACTTCAGTTATATCTCGACAGTAAAATCCACTCTTACAAATCTGTTTGTGCAATAAATTATTGACCCAACTGTATCAAGACGTATACACCGCCTTTAATAATCAGGCCAAAAACTGGCACTGCCAGAGGTTTCGTCATGTCAACTGGAGTTTCTTTTCCCCCAAGTTACATGTCCTGCAACACTGATGAAATAGCACTTTTGCCTGCGGTCATGTGGCATCTATTTCTGTTGAAATCTGCTGAATAACCATGCACGGTATGAAATGATGCAACCAAAGGGTCGCTGTCCCCTGCAATTCTGCATATGCATATAATCTGTTATTATGAAGACTTACCTGGCCCACAGGCTTTGTGGGGGGAACAGGGCCTGGGCCAGCAGACTCTGGTATAAATACAGACACACCATATGGCCAGCAGTGAAGAAGCCCACCATCACACACAGCGCATTGAAACCCAGGTGGCTGATGGGAAGATGACATGCCCACCAAGTGCAAATACCAATGAAAAGCAGGAAGTAAATGGCTGAGAAGGCAGATGGCAGTGTGATCCCTATAAAGAAAAGGTCAGAGGTTTATATGCAGTGCACACAAAGGTCCAGAAAATGAAGTACAAACAAAGTGGGCCTGATAAAAGTTTTATGCTCCTTTGTGTCTTAAAGGGAAAAACACAATATTTCTTAAAGAGCAACTTTTACGCAAATCCAGATGAATCTTTGTCATGAGTCAGAGGGTGATTTGGTCATTTATGATGGAGATTTTCACTGTTTGACTATGTTGATGAACGAGAATTTCATGAGATGACGTGGATTTCCTTTAGAATTTTGATTTTTTTACGTTACAATGAAGCAAAACCAACTTGCAGCTTTTGTCTGGGCAAACAAACAAAATGTCGTCATGTAAAAGACATCAGTCGTATTTCGGCTGCGTTTTTGCTTTCAGTTCTTTCTTGAGCATTTCGACATTTATTCTTATTTTCCCTGTTTTTCCAAATCTCCTGTCAATCTTTTTTCTTGCTATTTGAGACAGGCAAAAAGATAATAATACGCAAGTATTATTCTGGTACCTGCACCTATGGTATCAATTTGAAATCTACGTCCCTTCATTCTCGAGTTATCGTGTCCACAAACTTGGGTGTCCGCGTAGCCCGCTCGCACAGCAGGGTGACGACAACACCCCATCGGCCTTTTACAGATGAGGGGGTAATAAAAAGTAACAAAAAACAACACTAAGATCTCACCAGCAAGACCCAGCAGGCTAATCGCCAAGATCCTCCCCAGGTCCCGCAGAACTTTCTGGGCTGTAGCCTTCAGCTGCTCAGCCAACTGCTTGGCTCTGGTTACTGTGGAAACCTCATCAGCATCACCAGCTAATGACCTCTCTTCTTCATCTTCCTCTCCTGTTGCCTCTTCTTCATTATCATCATCACAGTCACTGTTATCATCATCCCCAACGTCTTCTGTGTCGTCTGTTGAATTATGTTCTAGCTATGATGTGTAGGAATGAAAAGAAAGACATGCTTTGTAAATTACATCACCCAGAGGATTCCTTCGGTTACAGGAGTAGTGCTGGAGCTAATATCCTACACTTTATTTCTGCGGACACATTCTCAGCTCACTGTGTGATTATCTACTGATGTAAAAATCTGATGAAATAAATGTCGAAATCTGAATATATATTACTGTGCAAAAAGTCTTGAGCCAATCCTTATTTCATGATGTTTTGTAATGCTTTCTGGGTGCATTTCAGAGGTTTTCTTTAGACATCGGCTGCTTACAAAAGAACGCATCTTTCATATCTTGACCTGGTGCGTTGTAACAATATGTGGCAAGTGGACAAACATACGGCAAAAGTAAAGGTGTGAGGCCTAAAAAATAAAAACTGCAGTAGATGAACAGTATCTGAAACTCGTGTACTGTTCACTGAAGTCTCAGAGAAATGGTCTGGGTAAAAAGGAAGGAATTCTTAACCTCTTAAATGTGGACATCACATTTCAGGTTGTTAGACCACAATGTGAACATGTTCCCATGTTTGAAGTAGCAGCTTTGGACCGAAAGTTTTCATGTTTTATGCGACGTTCAGAAATCTTTTACTTTGTTACGTCTTCCTGCAACTGTTAGCAGCACCTCAAATTAGCTATATTGCTCAAAGGGGCACAACTGTTGTTTCTCTTTTTGTTTTTGTACTCAGGAAAAATGCTGCTGTGTTCAGACAACAAATAAAGAGTTTTGCACAACATCACCAGAAACGACATCAGGTAAAAAGATGATTCTTTGTTTTTTCATTCATCGGGTCCGAATCAGCCCAAATCGCAAAGAGATTTAAAATTGCATGGCGTGAAAGAGTTCGGGTCTTAGGAGTTTAAGGAAGGAAACGAAAACAATAGGCAGAGTTACGCCAATCACAGAAGAACCAGGTGAAAATCAGTGGCAACAAGTCTGATGGATTGATGAATACACATTTAAAAAGTTTGGTTCAAATTGTTATGGTTGGTCAGGAGAGATCCAACAGTGAGTCTACAGCCATCTGTAAAACATGGTGGAGGCGCCGTCATGGTTTGAGGCTCAATTTCAAGTACCATCATATTTTGATCCAACCTGCAATGCCATGTGGAAAGCATCTGACATGATGCTGTCATGTCAGCTTATTTTTCAACATGACATTGGTCCCAAACACAGCATTCCTGAAAAAACACACACTCTCGGGTATGGACTGTCCTCCCAGAGCCCCCCTATTCACATTCAGAAGCAGGTGATTTCTCCCACACCACCTCACTAAACCATCCACTCCTCCCCCTGTTCTTAATTAATACATGTAACCACTGCAGAATTATTAGGGTGTTTCTGTAGATGGCATGACCTGTAGTGAAGATCTGAGGCATCGAGATGATCGGGACTGGAGACGGCACTGTGAGACGCTCCTGCACTGCACCCAAACAAGTGTGTAGCAGAGAGCTGAACCTAAACCTGTTGAATGAATGGCTCTTCACCCCCTCCAGGCTGCCCACTGCAGTGATGGCTGTCCATCTGTCACCTTAAACCCAGTGATTTTCTTCACTCCACCCATCCCTCCTGTTGTTCTGCTCGAGTTTGCCCTCGAGCTTCCTTCTGTAGGAATTCTTGCATTTCTGTGAATTCACCCGCAGCCCGTTCTGCACTTTCCAGTTCTTCCCTGCCCCCAGACCTGAAAGCTACGGAAGAGGATTAGGGCCACTGTTTTTTTCTTCTTTTCCAGAATTCTCAGATTAAAGTCAGAATTCTGACTTTTTCCAGAGACCTTAATCCTCCTCTGTAGAAGCCAGCCTTCTTTTAATTAGGCTTTTTTTTTTTTCAGATCACCAGTGATCTAAGGCTTATTGTTCTCAAAGAAGAAAGTAGTCCTTGCTAGTAAGATTATGTATTTACAACATGTGTTACACTTCTCAATAAGATGAAAGGAACATGTATTCAGAGCACAGCATCAAGTCAGTTAAACCTCTGGGACACTGAGTTGTTAGTGAGCAACAATGAGATCAACAATGAGATGTCCCCCCTTAGATTTGTAAGATTTTACTTGAAAACTCAAAAACTGTGGCGTTATTTTTGTGCCTCTATTCTGAGCGCAGTAAATAATTTGCAAGAACAAATGCTGTATTTTGAGAAGAAAAGTTTAATTTGTGCAAACAAAATTCATTTCTGTGTGCAAGAAATGAATTTCAGTGTTGGCTATTATCCATCCACACACACAATAACAGCCCCTGTCGCTCAGATCACACATCTGCTCTGTGTGTGCAAAAATTCTGACTGGCTGGAAAATAATTATAGTTATAGAAAAAAATAAAGTTTAAGTAGACTTCAGAAATAGAATAAATGATAAAAAAACTGCCTGTGCTGTAGAATCAAGGTGGTCATACCAAATATTGACGTTCCAGGTAGTAAGAATTGCACACCCCTCGTCTTTGCCTTATCTGCTGTATTTGTTTGTATGTTTGACAATGTTTTGATAAATTGCTGTACCCATTACCCATTTTTCTAGCAACATATAAAGAATTGAAAGCTGTCTCTGTTAGGATGCCTGGGTCGTCGACCCAGGGTTTTTGAGTTTATGATATTATTTATACTAGTTTTTGGTTTCTTTGAGTTCTGTCTTATGGCTTAGGTCTCTGTCTTCTTTAGTTGCTCTGTCTCCCCTATCACCTGCATCCCCTTGTCTAGTTCGCGTCTATGTGTATCTTAAGTTCCTATATCCCCGTGTTCAGTCAGTGTTTTGTGTCTGCCCTGTTCCCACGTCTCTGTTCCCTTTGTAGTGCCTGCATATGAGCCTGTCTCTTTGTTCAGTCTGTGTTATGCATTTCCTGTTTTACTTTGAAGGTCTGTGTCTTATCTCAGTGTGTTCAGTTTACGCTTCTTTGGTCTCGTCAGTTCTGATTTGCCCCAGCTGTGTTTCCCTCCTGTTACCCATTCCCTGATTGCTCCCTCTGTGTATTTAAGCCCAGTGTTTCTCTGTGTCTGTGTCGTGATCTACCGTTTACTTTGCTGTGTGTTTTGCCAGTACACCGGTGTTAGTTTATTTTCAGTTTTTCCCAGTTATGTTATGTTTGCGTTCAGCATTAAAGCTGTTTTGGTTTAAGTTTGTCTCCGGAGTCTGCATCTTGGGTCCTATCCCTGTCCGCACACAGCCGTCACCTAACAGTCTCAAGACTTTTGAGTAGTACTGTACTCGAGGAATTGGTTTCACTGAGTAATATCCATGCACTTGATCTGGTGAGGCACGGATTAGCACACTCAGTTGTGTGTGAGTATCAACAATTTGTAAGAGGACTTCATTTTTCACACAGTCTACTTCAGCTTTTGATTAAAAAATGACGTGTTATTGTTCCTCTGAGGTTGTATTTCAATCATTTTAGAACCTGCTATGATGCTAAAAGACAAAAAACAACAACACAGTTTTGTTTTGACCTTCTCCTTGCTGCATGCACTAGTGATTGTCCATCTACCATATATAGTTTTTATGTGTAATTTTGTGACTTCTTTGATTTCAGCACAACCACACTGCTGGTTTCCTGTCATAAAGATACACATTTAAACATATGCAAAGAGACTCACCGATGTAATGTTGGCAGCAGCCACCATTTCTCTGTTCCTGACCAATCTGCTGCAGAGGATGACTGTTACCAATGCAAGTATACACACACCAAGGTCTGGGCACAGGAGACGTGCCACTTTCCAAGGGTCTTCCAAGGGAAGCCTATGACACACGTACACATGCAAGGCTGTTACAATTATAGGATAAATAAAGTATATCTCATTTTATCTCAACTCATGTAAAACATTTCAGAGATATCATACACAAAATATATCCACATTGCATGGTGGATGTATGGATACCATTACAATCCAGAGTTCTGTTGGGAACACTTGATTTATTCAAATGAGTGAATGAATAGTGGCATTGTAAAGCGCTTTGGGTGCCTTGAAAAGCGCTATATAAATCCAATCCATTATTATTATTAAATGTTATTTGACACATTACTGCAAATCAAGCAAAAAGTTAGATACGTGGCTAATAGAAGACCAAATAAATACAGAATGCTAAAAGATGAATGTATACAGGCAATAGTGAATTTAAGGTTGCACTCGTGCAAATAGATTTAAGGTCGCCTCCTGCCAAGTTCATACTAATCGAATCAGTTTAATCTGCAGCTTTACAAAAACAGCATATGGCCCATGTGACATAGATGCACACTGACAGGAAGAAGGTGCTCTGGTCCCTAATCGTTATCATAGCATGAGTTTGGGAAAGCACAAAAAGTTCGTAGAAGCTTTGCAACTTCTCCAAGACGTTAGTTACCAAGGACCTTGAAGACCTGTGTGCAATTCTAACAATGGGAATAAGGTTGATTAAGATGGTTTAAATGCAAAAGGCACTTTCATTAAAGTAAACTGAATTAAATGTGATTTAATGTACAGCTCTATGTTCAAATGAAAAAGTATTAATGGCAGTGTTTTAAAATAAGCATCTTAATTTCAGTATTTTCTTCCTCAGGTGTCTATTCAGTTCAATTTATTTTTAATTCTCTTATTTATATAGTGTAAAACTTACAACAACTTTCATCTAAAGGTGCTAAAATAATACAGAGAAAGGCCAAACAATCCTGTGACCCCCCGGTGAGCAAGTGCAAAGGAAAAAATAACTTTTCACAAAGAAACATGTGTGAGAACCAGGCTCAGGGAGGAGGCAGCCCTCTCCACCACTGGCTGAGGGTGAGGAGACAAGGAGAGAGCGGTGGGAGGCTTTGCATTTACTTGTAGGCTACATTTACCTACTATTTCCCACAATCAGCCCATCAGTGACACTGGCAGGGATACATGGTGCAACTCATGGAATTAGATACATAGTTACATACCTTGACAGTCCTATATGTCTGCTTATGGTATTCCATTGTGAACAGTTATCACCTATTGCAGTGTTGAGAGGAGGATATGTGTATAGTACTGTCTGGAAGCAGATATGAGCCAGTACAAATAGCAGACTGGTGCAGAATATTGCTCTGATAAAGCGTCCTGTGTGACCTAAAAGGCAAAGACAGGAGAGATACAGAAACGGTTAAATGCAGCATAAATAAAACCAAGATAAATAAATAAATCTTTATTTTACAGACATGGAATAAGTATATGCAAGACACTGAATCCTGAACTGCCCCCAGTGTGACTGAGTGTGTGACTGAGTGTGTGTGAATGTTAGATGATCCTTGTAAATCATCTCAATTTCACTGTTCTTCAGGTTACCTTTATTTGGCAATAGCTTTATTGCGATGTCTGATGTGTTTGGTTTCTTTTTTGTACCTGTTCATTTGAAGGACCAAAGTGTTTTGGTCCTTCAAATGAAAGTGCTTACGCTGCATCCACACTGGAAGCAATTTGTGCGTCAGCCATCGTTCTGAAGCTGATAGCTGGTCATTTGTGGACATTTGGGCTCTAGAGGACTAGCTGACCCTCTAATGCGTTTACTACCAAGTCAATCATTAGTGTACTTCACTCTCATTGGTAGTCACTTCAGCCTGGTTCCTGCCCATGCCCACACTTCCCAGTGTCAGTGATTATTTCGCCCTTTATTTGCTTGAAGACATCATTGACTTTCTGTAGTCTCTGACTGCCACATGACTGCAAACGACTCCCAGTGTGCACACAGCTGTAGACATTGGATTCATTACTGATTCATTACTCAACCTTCAGAATTCAAAGACATCCCAAAATCAAAATGACAAATGATGTGGCAGGCGTGTTCATTTTGCTGAAGTTTCATTATAAGAAATGCTACTCAGTAGTTTCTCCGCGTGCTAAATGTTTGACACCATTTCTATTTGACAATATATACGAATATCATCGTCATACATTTGAAGACCATCTCCACAACACACAGGCGGTAAATCATGGATATACAGGGAAAAGAGAAGAGGGCCCAGAATGATTCTTAAGGAAGGCCTGTATGTAAACAAAGCACTCGACTGCTCTCACAAACTACGGGATGAAATCACTCAACTCGCTAAAGACAAAATTATATCATAAAAAATGGCAACAATACAATGTTTGATCAAATGGATACTAATGGACAGCTAGAGTGAGTCATGGACAGACACAGAACAGAATAAAGTCAAAAACATTTCAGTCACAGAGCTTCTTGCTTTACATTGTAAGGTTTAAAAAAGAATAACATCATAAATAGGCCACTGCTTTTCTCCTGAACTGAAAAAGTCAAAATCACGCACCCCAGAACAAGAACCTCCAAACCCTATGAAGTCATCTTAACTACTGCCATGAAAACTATGTTTTTAAACCGGAAATCGAACAGGATATGAACCAGTGGATTCTTTTTTCACTAAACGCATGACATTAAGGACAAGAACTTCTCACCACAGGAATAATATTTGCCACTGATTGGCTGGTCAGTAACATTACTTGATGAATCATGAGAACAAAAATGGTCCTAAGCTCCGCATAGTGACCAAAACAATGAGCTCGTGGACACAAGCGTGACATCACGTCTGACACAGTGGTCAGCAGCACAGGAGCACCACAGGGAACTGTGCTGTCCCCTCTTCTCTTCACCCTGTACACCTCTGACTTCTGCTACAACTCTGAATTATGCCACATTCAGAAGTTTGCAGATGACACGGCCATCATGGGGTGTATCTGGGATGATCAGGAAGAGGAGTACAGAAGTCTGGTGAGGAACTTTGTCGCATGGAGTCACACAAACCACCTGCAACTCAACACCTCAAAGACTAAGGAACTGGTTGTGGACTTCGGGAGGTCCAGAGAAGGTCCACTGCCGGTTCAGATAGAGGGGGAGGAGGTGGAGGTGGTCAACAAGTACAAGTACCTCGGGCTGTGGGTGGACAATAAACTGGACTGGTCATGCAACACAGAGCACCTGTATAAAAAAGCCCAAAGCCGACTGTACTTCCTCAGGAGGCTGAGGTCTTTTAACATCTGCAGGAAGCTCCTGAGGATGTTTTACCAGTCGGTGGTTGCTGGAGTACTTTTCTATGCTGTGGTGTGCTGGGGGAGCAGCACAGCAAAGAAGGACTCATCCAGGCTGGAGAAACTGATCAGGAGGGCTAGCTCTGTGGTCGGCATGAAGCTGGACACTCTGGTGACAGTGGCAGAGAAAAGGACATTAAAGAAACTGATGGACATTATGAACAATGCTGGGCATCCTCTGCACACGGCCATTAACAACCAGAAGAGTCTGTTCAGTGACAGGTTGCTTCTCCCAAAGACAAGAACTAACAGACTTAAAAACTCCTTTGTCCCACACGCCATCAGACTGTTTAACTCCTCTCTGGAGGGGAGAGGGAGGGGAGACAGGAGGACAAAGGAGGGGGGAACAACTAAGCTGTAGTGCCTCTTCACCTCACTGTACAATACCTTTTGTGCAATACTTTTGTAAATAGTCAACAGTGCAATAGACTCAATACTTGAAATGTGCAATTCACTTGTATTTTTATTTTTATTCCTATTTATTCTATTTATCCCCTTCGTATATTTTATTTATATTTGTCTCTGTATTTATATATATGTGTGTGTGTGTGTGTGTGTGTGTGTGTGTGTGTGTGTGTGTGTGTGTGTGTGTATATATATATGTGTATATATATATATATATATATATATATATATATAATATTCTGTAACTTCTGTCGGTGCTGTGCTTTTTTGGAAATCGAATTTCCCAGAGGAACCCACCCGAGGGATTAATAAAGTTCTATCTAATCTAATCTAATCTAAGCGTGAAAAGCAGCTTTCACAGGGTGGCTGGCCTCTCCCTTACACACCGGGTGAGGAGCTCGGCCATTCAGAAGGGGCTCAGAGTGGAGCCGCCACGTCTCCACATCAAAAGGAGCCAGCTGAACAGACCTAGACCCAGCGATTAAACCTCTCGGCTATCCTGGGAACACCCTGGCGTTCCTTGGACAAGCTAGAAAGAAGGCTCCTGCCCTCGCGGCCCGGATGGATGGACGGCTTAAAGAAAAGCAGGTTTCAAATGCATAAAAGGTCGGACCTGAAAACACAGATGGTCTTACCTTTGATGGTGTGTTTGTTGGGACACAGGAACCACGGTAAGAGCAGCAGGTACAAGAAGTAAACCAATGACAGGATGTTGAGGCGAAAAAGACAAGCTGCAAAGACAGAAACAGCGCAGTCAAACAGCAGTGTGGGCACATCTTTACACAGATCATCTTACTATGGAATCATCTCAGGAAAAACGATTCTGATAAATATTCAAATTATACCCATATTTGAACTGGATTTTGATGTAATGTGGATTTCAGAGAGAAACCTTTTATACGTGATCATATTGTTTTTACTCATCAAACAATCAACATGTTATTAAAGTGAAAACTTTACGCTTTAATTCAAGAGGTTTAACAAAACGATCACATTAACTGCTTATGAATTACGGCCATTTGTCTTAACCTGAAACACATTTTGGAATCACTTTGCTCACTTTAAGTTGTTGCCTGCTGTCTCAGGCTTTTTCTGTGTTACTGAGCTTTCTTTGCAGAAACAGGCAACACAGTTGATTTAGCCACTTTTATTTTTTATTTTCAAAACAAAGTGGAGTATAACACATAGTACATCAAAAACAAAACATCCAGATATGCCCCAAACAAACAGACAAAAAGCACATGGGGAGAGAAGGCAACAATGTCATACGTAGAACTCAACAGGAAATAAAACACAGCACTCAAGCCTCTAAAGTCTGGTTGAAGAGGCTTCATAAAATTGACCCACTCGCACCATAGCTTGGCAAAAACATTCTTCTTAAGACGTATTGAGAATGTAATTGAGTCATTCACACTGTCCCTGCAATCTGACATAGTGGGGGGCGGAGCCAGCATCTTGTAACTGCGTTTTTGGCACAAGTATTATAAAAAGATATTCATTTCTCATGTCCTGCAGATGATCACGATCAGTTAGGAATATTGTCGAGAATTGCAAAGGTATATTATTCGCCTTAAACATGGTGATTAAGGCTTTGACTCTTTTTTCTTCTTTGCTGAGTATTTTCAGCCCACTGGTGGGGGCATACTTTACTTGCACCAAGACCTCTGTGAATCTGCTGGAGTTACAGTGAAAAGCTACCAGATTCAACACTCGTGAATAGCTTTGCAATACCTTCGTTACATTCTTAGATTCAAAGCTGAATTACTTCAGTTAGCTTGTTTGAATCTCCTGATGTGGTGTATAGTTAGAAACAAAATGCAAATACTCAGATAACAACTAAAGCATTATCATAATGACTGTTGAGCAGCAAGGCTTTATTCTTTATAACGAGACTATTCATAACCAAAAAAAGCCCTCAGCGTTTAAACAATAGCTGCATATGTACTGAAAAAACTAATTCAGCTGAGAACCAGTTGTGTTTGTTTTATCAAAGCTGTGTGTTACAAAGAAGAGGAGAGAGAGACGGGTTTGACAGTGAAGATGAAATAAGCAGAGGTAGTTAAGGTAGATGACTTTAAGTACTGTTGTTTACTATCAAAAGCAAGGACCGTGTACAAGAGAGATGAAGAAGAGCGCAAACAGGGTGGAGTGGGTGGAGGCGAGTGTTAGGGATGCTTTGTTACAGAGGGATAGCAGCAAAACGGTAAAGGGACTACTCTCCTCTGACAGCGCACAGCCCTGTTTACCCTCGCCAGGGTGGCCTTGGGGTCAAGCACCCCTCCTTCACCCACACCCGGTAACAGCAGCTCACCTCTAAATCCATGCATCCTGTAACTAATTAGGTTCAAATTTAGCAGCCTGGAAAAATAGGCTCCAAAGTCCTGTTCATTTTTAAGGCTAGAGTAACCTGTAAGAACCCTGAGAGTGATGTAATAATAATAATACACAAAGCTAAAGCTGATCTCGAGAGGAGAGAGTGGGAACACCTTGGCCACCAACACCATCATCTCTGCTGCATGTAGATACATGTTGATAGGAAGGGAGCCAATTCCTCGGAATAATCCAACAAGGCAAGAATGAGCAGAGAAACAGAAAAAAATTACAAATCCAATTTGTGCGTCCACAGTGTTCGGGTGGGAGTTGCTCGTCTTGCAATTATTGCTGTAATTAATCCCAGGGAACTAGGGATCCAATTTTTATTTATTTATTTTTCCTTTGCCCCCAGTTGCCAGCCAGAGCCTCCTTCAGCACCCTCGAATAGAATTTCCCATTAATTGGATGATAATTGGAGCATACTCTCTGGTCCACCTGTTTGAAGACTGGAGCCACCATTTTCAAACAAAGGGGACCCCAGAGGCTCGATCCAGACCTCCACGAGACACTACACTGGTGCAAGAAAGGCCCACGCAGTCTGGAGCCGGGGTGCCAAACTCATTTTACATCACAGGCCACATACAGCGCACTCTGACCTTAGGTGGGCCGGACCAGTGAGACTCCCTTTACTGTTTTGTTTTTTAACCGTAATTGTAAAAAAACAATTTAAGTAGAAAGTTAAAAAGAAACTTTTGTGTCATTTAATTGTTTATTGCTTCATTACTTTGTGTAGTATGAATGGCCATAAGGAAGGTTTTTATCAGTAGGAAAAGCTGATGCATCGTCTGCTCGTTTGTGGTGAGCAGCAAATCAAACAGTTCAGAGTTCAGGCCTGTGAGACTCATGTAGACACTCAGACACATCCTGTGTCTGCCATTCAAAGACACTTTGGATGAGGTTTATTTTATGTAGTATTCAAGTCTTTTTCAAGGAAGCATTCTTTCATTCAGCCTTATTTTATCCATTTACTATTACCACGGAGAACAGACGTGAAGTTTAAGGCCTGGAAGTTTGAAACCTTTCGTCCTCCACAAAAGACAATGGCTGAAGGTAAAACAGGCACCAGCCAGCTCCTAGTTTGATCAGTTCTGCAGTCAGCTCAGAAGAACAGTGATATCGACCAGGGGTTTTAAGCTTTGTGATTGTTAGTGTGTTCTGTTCTGCTTATCCCTTTTAGGCTCGCGGGGGCCTGGAGCCTCTCCCTGCTGTCTTAGGATAAGAAGCAGAGTGCACCCTGGACAGGCTGACACACAGAGACAGACAACCATTCACTCCCATTGCCTGTGGTAACTCTATCATTTAGAGTCACCAATTAACCTAGCCCCACTAACTGCATGTCTTTGGACTGTGGCAGGAAGCCGGAGTACCCGGAGAGAACCCACACAAACACAGGGAGAACATGCACAGCAAGACCTCGGCCTGAAGGTGGAACTGGACTCAGGACCTTCTGATTGCCTGCATGTATGTTATAACAGAATATTCATGCTGGTGCCATTTCCATCTTTTTATTTTCGATTGTCTTTTAAGTTCTTGTGTTTTTAGGGATTTTGCATGTGTTTGGTTTTATTTGTTTCATATTTGTTGTGCAAACTCTGAACTCTCTTAGTTTTGTCATGTTGTCATAAGAATTTTCTGGCTAGCGCCTCGCCCAGCCCTGTGAGTAACCTGTTTTTCCTCGGTGTTGGGCAACAGTAGTTCATTAGGGGAGTGTGTAAGATCAGCAGTGGCTGTACGTGGCTGGGTAATGTCACCATTGTCTATTCTTTAGAGCTGCTGACCGAGCAACCCTAGAAGCGGCATCAGGAGGGAGCGGCTACAATCTGCTCAGCTGAGACTCACTATTCAGAGCTGAGAAGAACCCGAACAGTCACTGAATTTAGCACTTAGACAAATATTGGACTGTCTGGTAATTAACAGCTTGCTGGACAGTATTTTTATTGTTGTCTTGACTGTACAAGTTTCCTCTGTGCTCATTGTTTAAATTCTTCTCCCTGGTGGTTGTTTTTGAGACCACAATAACTGCTATTTTCAGATCTGTGTTTTATTTAGAGGCACCTCTATTCTTACTTTATGTGAATTTATCGAGGGGGAATCAGTTTATTTTCTTTAAGAAAGGATCTGCTCCATTCTCTGTTCCCTGGCTGTCACGCTGCCCTCCCCTGTGGAACCGATGGCTCGTTCAAACCTAGCTGGTGTTGTTGCAGGACACACAAAATTGTGTCACTAGTGGGATGTTGTGTTGGTTAGCTTTCTTTTTTGAGAAACCGACAATCACTGGTCTCGCCCCACACCCATTATCATTATCTAGTTTTGTATATACAAGTTATAAGGGCTCAAAAATGCTTGTAAAAGTAAGTTGCTCAGTGGTTCAGGGAGCAGTGCCAACTGGGCTAATTGGCTGCCACTCATTTGCTAATCAGCCTCGTCCCAGTAGCACACCGGGACCTGGAGGAGTTGCACACATGTCAGGCGGTCAATCACACTGTGGACTGTGCAAAAAACTCTGAGTTTGCATTACAGTGTGCACTTTGCTACACCAGCATACAGAATCAACAGTGTATCTACATGTGTCGAGAGAATGGGTAGAAAGTCTGGCTGCACAATGAAAAAGCTCCACATTTCTAACACCCTTAAATACTTTGACAGCCTGTATATAGAACAGTTTTCATAATACGAAGTTAGCTGGAGGCACTCACTGATTTCCTGTTAGATTAGTCACATACATGCTGGACTTTAAGCGCAGCTTTTGTCACTTTAAGTTCAAATCTGACTTAAAGCCCCAAACTCTTTACTCATCAAACTATTAAAAACAGCCAATACCAATCAAACCTGGCCGAGATCCTTGGTGTCCACGCCCAATCATCAGAATAGATCTTTTTCAAAGGTAAATAGTTGGAAAGATAAGTGTAGCCTTTTGGCAACATATGAACTATATTAATCCATTCGCCTCTAGAAAGTTCTGTAGATTTACTTGTTACATTTGTTAAAGTCTTAAAGATAGAAGAAATGATGAAAACAGGCAGTACTTCACAAGAAATTTAATAAAAATAAGGAAAATTGTACGACAGGTTTAAAATTTTATCAGCTTCTAAAAGCTGATACAACTTCTATATAACTTACATCGTGCTATCAAAATTGTCTGGAACAACATAGATCCACACCCAGTGGATCTATGTCTACACCTACTGTATGAATATTCACATACAGGACAAACTCTGCATGGAGGAGCTCCACCCTGCTGCCCAGTAAAACTTCAGACCCGCCCAAAATGATGTCTCTTGACAAACATGATAACACTCGTTAGGCCCACAGGCAGCATCTATCTCTCACTAGCACTCAGAACAAACCCGACAGACAGAGGGTACGTCCAGTGTTCCAACACAAAGCACTTCCTTTTGTTCATTCTCTGATAAAACTTATACATAAATACATACGCTTCAGGTCCACCATGGTGCAGTTATACTTGCATTTTTTCATAATAAGGTAAGAGGCTACTCAAGTACTACTGTCAGTACTACATGATAGTAACAATATAGTATTGCTGGTCCATTCACACTACCATGAATGTATGTTTCACTCGTTGCACTTTCTAAGAAACAAATATAGCCGTCTCTGGTTTGATGTTTCGTTGGTGGGTTAGAGCTCTGCTCCCTCTTTGCTATCCTTTTCTTTGTTATAATGAAAAAAATAAGATATTATGATTAAAAATGAAAAGTCTAGTTAAGCATATTTTATTTTTTTCTTGCTTCTAATACTCATTTTCCCACAGCTGTTTCTTTTTTTTAGATTGAGTTGATTTAATATAGATCCATCTATAGCTGCTCTTTGAAAGAGCTAAGAGCTTTACTTTTCACTTCCTCCATGTAAAGGTTTGCCATACTGGGTGACACTGGGGGGCCTATAGCACATCCATGTTTTTGTCTGTAGAAACCCTTGTTGTATTTAAAGTGTGCAGTGGTAAGGCAGAGACTCGGGTAAACCCACTTCTGTTTTCTAAGGAGCTGTCTTGCTGTAGTCATTTTCTGACAGTCTCCACTGCCTTGGTTGTAGGGATACAAGTGAAAAAGGAGACCACATCCAACGACACAGTGGTTTCATCTGGATCCAGTGTACGTTTTTGGACTTCTCTCATCTGAGAAGCTTCTTCAGTTCTAAAGTGAAGGTCAGACGCCAACTAGGGAGAAACTACAGTGGGGCAAAAAAGTATTTAGTCAGCCACCGATTGTGCAAGTTCCCCCACTTAAAATGATGACAGAGGTCAGTAATTTGCACCAGAGGTACACTTCAACTGTGAGAGACAGAATGTGAAAAAAAAATCCATGAATCCACATGGTAGGATTTGTAAAGAATTTATTCGTAAATCAGGGTGGAAAATAAGTATTTGGTCACCTCAAACAAGGAAAATCTCTGGCTCTCACAGACCTGTAACGTCTTCTGTAAGAAGCTTTTCTGTCCCCCACTCGTTACCTGTATGAATGGCACCTGTTTGAACTCATCATCTGTATAAAAGACACCTGTCCACAGCCTCAAACAGTCAGACTCCAAACTCCGCCATGGCCAAGACCAAAGAGCTTTCGAAGGACACCAGGAAAAGTATTGTAGACCTGCACCAGACTGGGAAGAGTGAATCTACAATAGGCAAGCAGCTTGGTGTGAAAAAATCAACTGTGGGAGCAATCATCAGAAAATGGAAGACATACAAGACCACTGATAATCTCCCTCCATCTGGGGCTCCACGCAAGATCTCATCCCGTGGGGTCAAAATGATCATGAGAACGGTGAGCAAAGATCCCAGAACCACACGGGGGGACCTGGTGAATGACCTGCAGAGAGCTGGGACCAAAGTAACAAAGGTCACCATCAGTAACACACTACAACGGCAGGGAATCAAATCCCGCAGTGCCAGACGTGTTCCGCTGCTGAAGCCAGTGCATGTCCAGGCCCGTCTGAAGTTTGCCAGAGAGCACATGGATGATACAGCAGAGGATTGGGAGAATGTCATGTGGTCAGATGAAACCAAAGTAGAACTTTTTGGTATAAACTCAACTCGTCGTGTTTGGAGGAAGAAGAATACTGAGTTGCATCCCAAGAACACCATACCTACTGTGAAGCATGGGGGTGGAAACATCATGCTATGGGGCTGTTTTTCTGCCAAGGGGACAGGACGACTGATCCGTGTTAAGGACAGAATGAATGGGGCCATGTATCGTGAGATTTTGAGCCAAAACCTCCTTCCATCAGTGAGAACTTTGAAGATGAAACGAGGCTGGGTCTTCCAACATGACAATGATCCAAAACACACCGCCCGGGCAACAAAGGAGTGGCTCCGTAAGAAGCATTTGAAAGTCCTGGAGCGGCCTAGCCAGTCTCCAGACCTCAACCCCATAGAAAATCTGTGGCGGGAGTTGAAAGTCCGTGTTTCTCGGCGACAGCCCCAAAACATCACTGCTCTCGAGAAGATCTGCATGGAGGAATGGGCCAAAATACCAGCTACTGTGTGTGCAAACCTGGTAAAGACCTATAGTAAACGTTTGACCTCTGTTATTGCCAACAAAGGTTATGTTACAAAGTATTGAGTTGTATTTTTGTTATTGACCAAATACTTATTTTCCACCCTGATTTACCAATAAATTCTTTACAAATCCTACCATGTGGATTCATGGATTTTTTTTTTTCACATTCTGTCTCTCACAGTTGAAGTGTACCTCTGGTGCAAATTACTGACCTCTGTCATCATTTTAGGTGGGGGAACTTGCACAATCGGTGGCTGACTAAATACTTTTTTGCCCCACTATAAATGACAAACAGAACAAGATTGTCATCCCTTTGAAACCAGGTTTATTGGAGAAACTCAGAAACTCCTAATCTTCTCCAAGCACGACATCCCAGTGCACTCAGAGCCAGCCGCACACTCAGGCATGAACTGGTTCATCCCAAGGACAAAACCTGGAAACAAGCTAAAAAACATAGTGTATGCTGTGCAGCGCAGCGAGGAGCGCTCGGACCTCTGCACCGGACAAACCGAACAGCCACTCAATAAAGCTATGTCTGCAGGACACGATGGACAAGACAACAGGACAAGTCAGAACTTTTAATGCAAACTAAGAGTGTGAACAGACTTGCATATAATCACTCTGTCACAGCTACTGACTATGTTGCTGCCATTCCATGTGCAATATTTTAGTGTGTGCAATATTCTGGCAGATGTGCAACTGCCATCCCCACCCTAAAGGACCATAGCCCTTATTTATTTATTACATTATATTACTATATTTGAACAGAGGGGGTGGCTTTCAACACCAACTGATTGCCACCAAACACAGTTTTGAGATTTCTCCCGAGGCGCCTCAACCCCCGCTCACATCTTGCATCAGTTGATCTCAATGGGTCACATGATAGGGTGAAGCAAAGTCTCTGCTGATAATGACCCAGGCATTTTTTCACACCTTGTGGTAAAGCACATGATCGATAGTAGGCCAACGACCCTGTTAAGGGACAACTCCCACTACAGCTTAAATACCTGTGACTCTCCACTATTTGGCTTTAGGACTGAAAAAGCTTCTCAGATGCGAGGTAAGTAAGTAAGTAAGTAAGTAAAACTTTATTTATACAGCCTTTTTCAAGATAAAAATCACAAAGTGCTTCACAGAAGCTAAAACAAGCAAGTTTAAAAAGAAGAGTTTTTAGCTGTTTTTTAAAAGAGACCACTGAGTCCACAGATCTCAGGCTCAAAGGGAAAGAGTTCCACAGTCTGGGGGCCACAGTTACAAAAAGTTTGTCGCCTTTTGTTTTCAGCCTCGTGTGCTGGACAGCAAGCAAGCCCTGGTCACATGACCTCAGGGACCTGCTGGGTGAAAGGTCTTCAAGAAACTTCAAGAAGTCCACTGGCTGAAACTGGGAATGGTCTTCTCCCCAGTCCCTTAGCCTAACATTAACTATCATAACTAAGTACCTAACTGCAATCTTTATCTTAGCTAAAACCTGATTCTTACCTTAGCTATAAACCTAGTCTTAACCTTCAAACAACTCTTTAAAGATGTATGACACAGTTAGGACCAGCCAAAATGTTTAACTCAGATTTACAATGTCAACAAGAGGCAGCAGCAGCAGCAGCTTTGAATTAATTGAATGTAAGAGGAATCAATCATAATTTGTCTAGTTATTTTTAGCTTACTGCTGTATGCATCAGTCACTGCAGCTCACACATGGACCCTGGGTCAGGGGCTTCAGGCATGTCCGAGGAGGCTGCAGGATAGACCCAGGACCCACTGGAGGAATTCCACCTCTCGGCTGCTTGTGTGCTTATTTACATTGTTTTGATGGTCAAAATAATCCAACGTGGTTTCATTATACAAATAAGAATAATGTTGCTTGCTTTGAATGAAAACCATGTGATACATTAGTAAAAAGATGGTGAATAACGTCTTCAATAATAATGTGGATTATATGTTTTATAGGGGAGAGCGGGGTAAGTTGTCACACTTTTCACACTGACTAACTTTTACTGAGCACCATACATCACAACGTAATAAATGTTTCACCAAATGAAAGAAGGAAGTCTCGGGCACATATGATGTATTCATTACATTTTCATATCTTATCTCATTACGGAGTTGTAGACTGTTGAATGGAGAATGTGCACTTGTGACAATTTGCCCCATCGGCAGGTAAGTTGTCACACTAGATTATCTTAAAATAAGAACACAAATACTTAATTGTGATTATTGATTTTAATTGTTAAATTCAAACCAAAACTGGAAATTTGAACAATTATGCCAAGAGAATTTGGAAAAAAACAATTATTTCAATCCAATACACATTTTAATCAAAACATTAAGTAGAAAGAAAACTTTAGTTTGAACTTTAAACTCAAATGTTCTCTGGCTTGCACATAAATCCATCATAACTGAATGGAATGCTGCAAATAACTTGCTTTAATTAACATGTTTATCCTCTGAACAAAACAGATGCCCTATTTCTGATTAATCAGACTCAACTTCAGAGTCACAATTCTGGCACACATAAATTGCCTGGCCTGAGGTGCAAGCATCATGGGCCCATTTGTTGCATTTTATGCATTTTACCCAGGTCTCTTTTGGACGACTGTTTGAAAATGGCTCCACACAGACAAGGCAGAAGCACTCTTCATCATCTGATGATGACTCTTGAATTATTTTTCTTCTTTTAGCTGCGTTGTTCTTCATAGGTCCAGATGTTTTCCCCCCTCGCGTCCCTCTCTTTTGAAACAGCTTTTTGCTAGATTCAGCCTTATTCTTTTCTTTTTCTAGTTGCTGCTTCACTGGCGTGTCGGTTAGAATTGCTGATTTGCGTCGTTTTCTTCCTTTGCTGGATGGTTTTCGGCGGCCAGCTTTTGGATATGGCCGGATGTCCTCTGGAGTTGGTAGTCTGCTGTCAGTAATTGCAGTGCTGGGTAAGGGTGAGCTCGTGATAGAGATGGTGCTGGAGCTTGGCAGTTCAGAGTTGGTGCTGGGGCCTAGCAGTGCAGAGTTGGTGCTGGGGCCTGGCAGTGCAGAGGTAGTGCTGGGGCCTGGCAGGGCAGGGTCCGGAATAGGGCGATCTGTGACGTAGGATGGTGCAAACTCGGCTTCCAGAAATACATTTCTGTTGTAAGGTTGAATCCCAGCCACCCTAAAACCAGCCTGAATGTTCAATGGGGTTGCAGCCAGAGGATATGCAATTGCCACAATCCCAGGAATGTCATAAATAGACATTGTCTTCCCAGGGTTGTTCCTCATCCAGGCATCACACGTGCTGTTGATGTGCCTCTTTAGTGGCCCGTAGACAGACCTGTCTAATGGTTGGAGCCGATGTGAGCAGTGGGGTGGGAATGACAGCATGATTATGCCATTTTCTTTGGCATAATTGAGTCCATCAATGGACAGATGAGACTCGTGGTTGTCCAAAAGGAGTAAACAGGGCTTCTCCTTTGAACACTTTGTATGTTCATTGAAATGTTGCAGGAAGTCAACAAAGTGTGTGTCTTTCATCCATCCAGAGGAATTTGCCCCTCCTTTGCTGCCGGGTGGCCCGTTGATCAGGAAATGGTTACGGAAGTGGACACGCGGGAAAATAAAGTATGGAGGTAAACTATTCCCTATGGCTGAGACAGCACAGGCCAGTGTGACAAGGGTTCCCCTTTCAGCAGAGGTCAATGACCCTACTTGTTTGAATCCACGTCTGGCCAACACTTTGTCTGGTTTATGTACAGTGGTGACCCCAGTTTCATCAACATTCCAAATGTCTCCTGGTCCAAACTCATATTTGCATAACACTTTCTCCAAGTTGTCAAAGAAAGCATTGACATTCTCTCTGTTGAAGCTACTTGCCCTGGCAAGGCTAGTTGCTTCTGGCTTTCTCAGTGACAATGTTGTATGCCGCTTTAAAAAGCCTGTAAACCACTCTTTGCTGGCCTTTTCTTTTTCTGCCCACAAAGGCACAAACTTCAGTTCGTGTGCCACAGCAAACTGGTAGGCAAGCTTTCTGACCTCACTTGGTGACAGACCAAAATAAATGTCAGCTGACCTAGTAATATACTCAACAAGCTGCTTTTCCAAATCAGGGGAAAAAATCTTCCTTGGCGTTGTATAACCAACCATTGTTGTTGGCATGGCTGTCTGACTTTCAATTTCTTCTCTGGTAATCTTTTGACAATACCGAGTTAGAGTACGGTAATTTATGTCAAAATCCTTTGCTGTACTTCTGATTGATTTGTTCTGCATCTTTACCTGCCTGACTGCCTTTAACATAATGTCAGGTGGTGTTCTGCCACGCTCTGTCTTTCGTTGATAATTTCGAACCATCTTACTTTCTTCCTTCCTTCCTTAATTCCTGCCTCTCCTTCCTTTCTTCAAAAACCTTATTGCAAATACAAATGAATTACAATATCACAATTTTTTGGAGCATTTATTTGTATTGGGGCAAGTTGTCACATGTGACGACTTGCCCCAAAGTTAATGAGACAACTTGCCCCAAACTGACATTTATGCTAATTTTGGCTAAATGTCAGGGTTAGCTCAACATAGCACATCAGCTGAAGTATCAAAAGACACGTTAATGTCTCCTCTATTTTGTGTAAAATAATAATTTGTAACATCTATACCTAACAAAGTTGTACTGAAGAAAATTTAAAGTGATTTATTTTTCCTTTTAGGTCAAAAAAATAAAAAAGATGTGCTCACCTCAGATTAGAGCAGTCTTGACCACATGTGAACAGGAGGTTGACTATAGAAGAAGAAGTCACACAAAGTGGCTATTTCATTTTTGAGATAGAGCCTCTAGTGTTGGAGTTATGAACAGTGTGACAACTTACCCGTGTGACAACTTACCCCGCTCTCCCCTACACTTTTCATTTGACAAAAGATGTAAATTAGTTGTAATTTTCAAAAATAATTCTAATAATCAAATGTTGTTCCTTTAGATGTTACAAATTGCTTAACTAATGATGCTTTGAGAAGAAATATGTTGTTTACATCATGATTGCTTGTTACAGGCAGAGCATGGCCCATCAGTCTGTGCTCACTGTTGCTGTCTTACTGAGCTCCTTACTGTTAACCTTGATGACATATGACTGCTCTGCTAACTTCAGCAAATCATGTGATAACAGTTGCAATGATACCACAGTTGTTTCTTACATAGGAAAGAGCAGCTAACAGCCATGAATCACATAACTAAGGATGGATGACTTCAGATGAACTAGCTGCCTGCAGCAGCTCCCATTAACCATCAGCAGTTTTCAAATGCAGAGGGCTCACTGCACCAAAACCTTGAAGTTCACCTGATAGATGAGCTAACTACCAGTGACGCCGCAGCCATCATCATGAAGGCCCAGCAACACTTTCGCTCTCCTGGCCTCATCTACACTAAGTGCTGTAGGCGCAGAGCATTAAGCATCATAAAGGACTCGACCAACCCCCTGGTTCATGCTCAGAGTCTGGGAGCAGATACAGTAGCATTAGATCAAGGACAGCACACAGACGTCTTAACCAGAGTATGTGAGCTGCTCATAGGGACTGACTGTACTGTTTCCTTGCTACAGTACTTTTACCCATTTACCATTCATAATATTTATTTCATCTTATTGCATATTTTTAGTCCATTTATTAAACGCTCTTATTTATTGGTTTATTACTTAACAAAATGCACTACTGTGTGGTTGATGTGTTTTGTATGCAAAGCATGAAAATGACAAATAAAAGGAATCTGAATTTGAAGTCCATCTAAAGCAGGGCTGCCCAATCCCAGTCCTCGAGAGCTACTATCCTGCAGCTTTTAGATGCATCCCTACTCCAACACAGCTGAATCAAATGGTTTGATTACCTCTTCAGCATGCCATCATGTTTGGCAAAGGCCTGATAACAAGCTATTCATTTGATTCGGGTGTGTGGGAACAAGGATGCATCTAAAAGCTGCAGGACGGTAGCTCTCGAGGACCGGGATTGGGCAGCCCTGATCTAAGGCATGGGTGTCAAACAGACACCAACCTGCTAGAACTGGCCCAGCAAAGAATCCAGTGTGGCCCCTGGATTACTGTGGGAAGTGTAAAGGAGGGCATAAAGTTTTACAGCTAACACAGACATTCATGCTGCATCAAAATAATAGATAGAAAAACAATTAAATGACAGTAAAGTTGTCTCATTATCTACTATAGAAATTGTTTCTTCACAGTGTCCACAATGAAATAATAAATAAATAACATATTAGGATTGTATATTACTTGTGTAAAAAAATAATATTTTATAATTTTATAATATCTCATCGATTTAATGTGTAACTACATTTCCTTTCACTGACAGTTGGGGCAGTTTTAAATCAAAGTGGGTTGTAAGTGTGCCATGATTTGTGTGCCACGGCTTTCTCCAGGTGTGATGTGAGACAACAGGCCGGTTTTCAGAGCAGCCAAATAAAGATTCAGGTGCGTCACCAGCCCAAGATTTCGACAGAGTGATGGAGAAGCAGGCTGGAAAAACTGCAGTCCCTTATCATAGAGCCATGACTCTTTTTGGTTATGGTGCAGTGCAGCTGCTCCATTGTGGCACTATTGTGTGATGATTTCGCACAACAGTGCCAATCTTTCTCCTCGCTAAGATCACTTGTCACTTCTGGACTCTAATTTTTCAAACTGGTTCTCTTTGTATTCTGACAGCTTTCACTGGTTTTATTGGATTTACTGAATTTTACTGTGGAGTGACTGAAATCCTGCACTGACACCTTCAACTCTGCTGATGTCATCACTGCACTGACGCCTGGTTTCCTGACCTTTCCCAGTGGTCCACTACCTTCAGTCAAAGTTACCCCAGCTAACTCAAGGATGCTCAGCTCACTGACCTTAGAAGCCATCAGGCGCAGCTACATATCCATCTACATATGTCACTATGTTCACTATGCGATGTTCATTACCATCGCATGAAGGAATTGCTAAGCACACTCAACTATAACCAGCGAAAAACATCTTACTTAGCTGGTTTCATTAACAAGCACAATCCAAGGCTCTTGTTTGACACCATTAACAGACTTAGACTTACTCCTGATTCCTCCTCTTTGCTTACCACGTTTTCTGATACTGCTAAATTCCTTTGGTGACAAGTTCAAAGCTATCAGATCATAATTTGAGTCTGGATGATTTTACCCTCGTCGAGTGTCTCACCCAGTTCTGATTTCAATAACAGCTCTCATTGATATTGCCTCACACGTGCACTCTTCTTCCTGCCCGACTGACATCACCCCTCCATCTGCCCCAGCTTCTCTCCATCATATATATACACCTTTTGAAGGCGAACCATTTCTCACTCACCATCACTCCACAGTTTTCCCTTCTCCTCAGGTTAAGAGCCTTGGTGTCATCCTAGACAGTTCGCTTTCCTATAAATCTCACATCAGTAATCTCACCCGTTCTGCCTACTTCCATCTACGTAACATTAACAGATTGCTTCCTTCTCTTTCCACCCAGTCTACGTCCATTCTTGTACACAGTCTTGTTACCTCCCGTATTGACTACTGCAATTCTCTTCTGCATGGTCTCCCCCAAAAATCCCTCCATCAGCTTCAACTGGTTCAGAACTCTGCTGCTCGCATTCTCACCAGAACCCCTCCTACCAGCACATCACCTGTTCTTCAGGAACTTCACTGGCTCACAGTGAAATTCCGGATAATTTTCAGACTTCTTCTGCTCACCTTCAAGGCCATTCATAACCTCGCTCCTCCTTACCTTTCTGACCTGTTAACCACCACCTGTTCTGCCCGTTCACTTCGTTCTTCTTCTTCTATCCAGCTTGCTGTACCTTCCTTCCGCCTCACCACCGTGGGAAGCAGAGCTTACAGCTGCTCTGCTCCCAGGCTGTGGAATTCTCTGCCCCCTGAAATAAGAAACACTGGTTCTCTCCCAGTTTAAATCCCAACTCAAAGCTCATCTGTTCAAATCTGCATATTCGCTGTGAATCCACTGTTTGTTCATTTTATCTTGTGCTTTTGTTTTATTGTTCTTATTCTGCTGTTTGTTCATTTTATCTTGTGCTTTTATTTTATTGTTCTTATTCTGCTATTGTTTTACTAAGTGTTTTATCCTATTGTAAAGTGTCCTTGGGTGACTTGAAAGGCGCTCATAAATAAAATCTATTATTATTATTATTATATATCCAGTCCTTTCATCTGGATCCTTGCTGCTTTCACGTAGCAGAGGGAAATAATATCTTTGATAAATTTAATTTTTTTGTTTCAATTGAAAATGAAAACAAAAGCCCAACACAGAAACATCATAAATAATTACTAATGATACTCTCACTTAGATAAAGGTGAGTAATCCATTTTAGTCTCACTAAACAGAGCCGAGTTGACTGGAACTGTTCTCTAAAAGTTTTATCACACATCTAACATATACTTCAGAATTCATATTAGTCAGTTTAGGCACCCCTTGTTTGTGGATCTATACTTAGACCTCTTCTGTTTTCACTACATACGTTACCTCTGGGTCATGTATGAAACATGTTCAAATGCATCTCCGACCACTGCTATGCTGATAATATGTAGCTGTAGTTTTCTGCTAAGCCAACAACCCCAACACAATGCTTTTCTGCCATTAATAATTGGATGTCTTCAAACTTTGCTCGTGTAAATCCAGGTGAAACAGAGGTTCTTGTGTTCTGCGAGACTGAAGAAGTCAGCTGGATGGGTGACGAAACGTTTCTCCCACAAAACGCTACGTCCAGATGAACTGGATCAACGTTTGGAGATTTACTTACCTGGATGATTGAGCATGCATCAAGATATATCAAACATGTTCTCTTGCTTCATTTGATGTATTTTACTATACACGGTACAGAACAGAGAATGAAACACCTGCAAATGTGTATGAAATGGCTTTTGCCAGCCCATCTGATTTCCGTGCCACCCAAAGAAAATCTTTCTAGCTCCACCTCTGAGTGTGACACAACCACCACCATCTAATATCTTTGCACTGACAGGCGTTCACTACTGTTAGGTTTTGTATTGTTCATTGTCATTTATGCTTAGAAATATTTACTCATATATGCTTAGAAGTATATAATCATTTGTAGATTGAAAGAATGTCTCATCCTAGGAGGTCTGTAACAACTCTGTGTAGCATGAAGAGGGGAGTGCGTTCACTCCTCTACAGAGTGTTCTGGCATAGATCTGTATCTTTTCTTGTTGATATATGGCATAGCAAACACACGTATATCTGTTTAAGTATAAGAGCCTTTTGTTCAGATGGACCCGCTAGACTCTTCACAGGGTCACATCTTGACCTCACACACACACACACACACACACACACACACACACACACACACACACACACACACAGTATTCTTTGTTCACATGTATACCTATGTAAGATGTTATATGTTAATGAACCTATGCATATTCATGTAACCTCAATAAAAGAGCAGTGTTACGGGAGAACGGACGAGAGCAACTGGGGTCAAGCGAAGGAACGGCGTTTGTCCGGTTCTCTCCCGTGCACGAGAAACATGAAGAACTTTGCCTACTTCGTGTCTTGCTTGCTGTGTAATTATATTGTCTTCAACGTTCCAGCGGATGGGTTCAAGCTACAAACCTATCAACTACCAAAGCAACAAACACTGGAGCCAGTTCTTGAACGGCCTTCTACATCATCTGCTGGGGCATCTGAGGTCTCCCCTACACAGGCTAGAGCTAATTAAAGGAAGCTCCATACAGGTTCATAGACTGCAGTGGAGATGTGGAAATACTTTTATTTTTATTACATGAAAGAGTGCCACGGGAATATGATAGTCAAGTGCACACTGCATCAAGGACAGAACAACTGCAATATACTTGCTGACACAAGTTTGTCTTTCTGCAACCCTCTATTCACACAACTGAGGAAAACTAGAACAGAAGTGCAATTTAGAGAAGTCAAAAGGGAATCCTCTGTGTCAGCGGGAGACGTTCTTTTCTGCTGGGAGTGCCTCAGCGTGCCGGTCGGCATGTTTGATTTGGCCAAAGGGATTTGTATCTCCTCCCTGGATGAAACTAGGGGTCTTTCCACTTTTAGGCGAATGTGTAAACTGCTAAACTATCAGAGCTCTCTATATTAGTATTTAACTTAAAAATCCCTCATTGTGCTTCCAAGCCAGGGTTTCCTGCTTCTTGTTCAGTTGAACAATAACTGATGCGTCCTGTCATCAAACCTTAGCTAAGCACTGAACTCAAATACACAGGGCAGAACAACGGCAAACAACAATAAAAGGAAGTGCACAATATGTGCCAAGGACAAAATCCACAATCAAATACAAGAGTACCAAGAGCGACAGCTAGCTCGCTGACTAACAATGCCACATTTTGATTTTTAACTTTATGTCTCCGTTTGAGTCCATGCTGAGATTCAGTCTGGCAGATTATGTTATTGCTGCTCACCTCATACATGAGTGCACTTTTGCAAGCTCCAGGTTGCAGAAAGGCTCCCTTCATGTGAGGTCCTCAGAACTCTTAAACGTAGCTTTATGTATGATGACATGATTAGAGAGATGAAATAAAGACATGGTGATCACATTCTCTCCAGTTATAACAGAGGTTTGATCAAATGCTATTTATATTACAATCTGTTCTGTCAGTGAGATTCCTCTCCACTCTTTTTCAGATCTAAAAGGTAAAAACGCTTCTGCTGAGGAAAGAATCAAAGCGAGGAGCAACGGTGATAAAGGTCCAGCTCAGCTTTGTTGGAATGGAACATTCTCTTGTTGCATGTAGTAGAGTTCATCCTGAGCAACTTTCCTGTTTTTGTGGAAAGAAAAAAGGTGTGTGCACACACACACACACACACACGTATGCTCACTGGCCACTTCATTAGTTACATCTGACTAACACTGGGTAGGACTTCAGACTGCCAGAAATATTCCTCAGAGATTTTGGTCCACATTGATGTAACGCTGTCACAGCTGCTACATCCATGACATCGATGGATGAGGTGCTCTATTGCACTAAGATAAGGTGACTGTGAGGCCATCTGAGCACAGTGGTGTGAGATCCATTTTAATTTTGTGACATTGTGCATCATCCTGCTGGTTGCAGCTGTCAGAGGTTCTGCAATGATCTAGCACAGCGGTCTCCAACCTTTTTTGCGCCACGGACCGGTTTATGCCCGACAATATTTTCACGGACCGGCCTTTAAGGTGTCGCGGATAAATACAACAAAATAAAACTAGTACCGGTACCGAAAAAAATAAGATTTATTCATAACATACGTGAAAAGACCCAGGAAAACCGAGTAAACGATAAAAAGGATAACAAAATAACACTGAAAACCGATAAAAACCCTGAAAACCAGACATTTCACACCTGAGCCTCAACTCTCGCGGCCCGGTACCAAACGACTCACGGACCGGTACCGGCCCGAGGCCCGGGGGTTGGGGACCGCTGATCTAGAACACTGTGGTCAGAAATAGATAGACATGGTCAACAACATTCTTGGGTGGGCCGTGGGGTTTAAACGACAATCAGCTGATACTAAGGGGCACAAAGTGAGCCAGGAAAATATAAGAGACACATTTACAGCCACCTGAACCACTGCTACGACGCCGATGGATCCATTTATTGCCCAGTTTTGCTCAGCCCACAGCTGTTGCCATCCCGTTCAAGGTTCGATGTGTTCAGAGATGCTTTTGTACATATTTGGGTTGTAGCGAGCGGTGATTTGAATCACTGTTGTCTTCCTGAAGCAGTCTGACCTCCACTAACAACAAAGCCACTCACTGGATGTTTTCTTGTTTTGCAGACCAGTCTCTGTAAACTCTAGAAATGCTTGTGTGGGAAAATCCTATCAGGTCAGCAGATTCTGAAATGCTCAAATCAGCCCATCTGGCACTAACAATGACGCCACGTTCCAAGTCACACAAATGAACTTTCTTCCAAATTTTTATGCTCATGTTGAACTTGTGTTCAAAGTGTGTTAACAAGCAGCTCAACAGGTGTACCTAATGAAGTGGCTGGTGTGTGTCATTTATGGCCCAGTGCTCCTCTGCACCGTTTCCATGACAGTAAAAACAAATACACTGCATAACATAAATGTCTGTGATGATACATCAGCCGAAGGAATCGGAAGAGTTGAAGGTGAAAGCCTGGATTTGAAGCAAACACTTAAAGAACAGAAACAGTTTTGACTCGGGCCTGATGAAATCACTCAACAAGCTGCCAAAATGTTGAACTGACTGACCAAACACCAGAAACCACAGAAAGAATACCAGCTGATCAAAACTAACAAACAACAGAGCCGTTTTATTGGGTATAACAGACGCAAAACACTTAGTCTAGCTAGCAGAGGAGCAGACTCATTCAGCAGCCTGATGCTGAATTCTCTTATATTCTGTCATCTGTATATTCAGAGAAATAGCACAAAAACTTGTGTCAGGGTGAAAATACAGCAGTACTTATTGCCAAGTATTTCAAGCAGGTACACAGTGTGTAGGTCTGTAGCTGTGAGACTCAGCGGTGCTTTGCAGCCTATTCCTTATCAAAGGATGTTTCTGCCCAGTATACAGGTTGAGTGGCTCACAGCAAACTCAGACATATCAGTGTATGTCAGAGAGACAAAGTGCTTCAAGTGCAAAGAATGAACGTACTAAATCAGTCTGTGGGATTGCTTAAATGTGACTGTAGTGTGCGGCATGTTAAAGGCCTGTGAGAGCAGGAAAGCACTGGCTCTGCCCTGGTTCATATGTGTTTAAATGAGTTCTACAGCTATAGTCAGATATTCCATGAGTTAAGGCTCTGTTACAAACAGGCCAATCACAGCACTGAAGCAGACGCTGTCCCAACTCTGAACTCTCCAAACGTAGCTATCCTCTTTGCCTCCTGGCATCAACATGTAACAGTATACCTTTACCATTAAAACTAAGCACGTAGGAAAATCGGACTCCGAGTCAAGAGCAGGTTGTACAGTTTCCTTTTCTTAGAAATGACAGTGAGATGAGCTGCTGTTCAGTGTGCTGATGGTGGCGAAATTAAAGCACAAATAAATCCTTCTCTCTGACTCACTCCTACACACCGAGGATTTCTCACCGAGCCGTGAAGTCCTGTTAAACTGCACTACTGTGGAATGACTCTGACTCACTAGGCTACATCACACAGTTCTCTTGTAAACAGGCTCATTTTTGTTACTCAGATCAGGTCTGTGTCTGAAACAAACCCAGCCAGTGGTGCTGCGCTTTTTCCCCCTCTCATCTTTTTTAATTCAGATCTTTCACCGAAACCTAAAATAACACCTCGCTACTTATGTTCAACACGCTCGAGTGAAGTGTACTTGTGTAAACTTTAACTACATTATTCCACAGCCCTTATAAAGTTGTTGTTGTTGATACTTGATCCATCATTATATGTAAGGAATGGACTTTCTTACTGTCTCTGCAAAGAAACAGGTGGAAGGAATCTGTCAACTCTGGGTTGTGAGCATTGGAATACACTCCCAACAACAAGAAGCTCCTGTCTCATTGTTCCTTTGCCAGCTATCTATCAAAAATTAAGGTCCTCACAACAAATATTTGCTTTGAAGCTGTACTTCCATGTACGTTTGCATGTTTTTACAAATCACTGTCACTAACGTTCATAAAAAGTCAATGTACCACGAGTTTTGAAACAACTGATTACAAACAATATTCATAAAAGTGCTTTCTATCAAACATTCTCCCAAGGTCCAGTGTCTTACCCAAGGACACTTTGGCAGACTGGGATCAAACTACCAACCTTGGGATTAGCAGATGAGCTACAACCACCCTTAATATTTGAAATTTTAGTGTGAAGAGCGACACATGATCAGGATCACAAAGTGTTTGTTTGGATGAGGGTAATTCTCCAGGAAATGTTGATGCAATGTCCTCTTGGCTGTTATATCGTCGGGTTTCACTTCCTTTGTATCACAATGTGAACTGTTTAAAGACACAATGTTGCAAGTTGTAACAAGTTGCATCCTGTCTGAGACTGTTTCTGTTTCTCTCAGTCTCCCAACATTTCATAGCAACAGTAGTCATGCCCCACACAGTAAGACTGTTAACATTCCAGCTTATGACATCTGTCCTCTGAGATTGCCAGCTGGATTTAGGCTAAACATACACTTCCTGTTTTATCTGAGCAGAATATTAATTTTACTTGTTACAAACTCTGCTGAATGACACTCCTAACCTAAACCAGAGCAGATTGGGCATAAAAACATTTAAATAACATGGCTTTAGATTTGGAAAATCCCTAAATGGCAGAAAAGAGTCATTATTTTTGTAGGATCACTACATGGATTTGGGTGAAACAGAATAGATAGTGTAAATGATCCATAAACAGCAGTAGTTATTTTTAACTGAATATGTAACCATGGTAAAATGGTAAATGGCCTGTATTTATAAAGCGCCTTACTAGTCCCTAAGGACCCCAAAGCGCTTTACATATCCAGTCATCCACACATTCACACACTGGTGATGGCAGCTACATTGTAGCCACAACCACCCTGGGGTGCACTGACAGAGGCGAGGCTGCCGGACACTGGCGCCACCGGGCCCTCTGACCACCACCAGTAGGCAACGGGTGAAGTGTCTTGCCCAAGGACACAACGACCGAGACTGTCCAAGCTGGGGCTCGAACCGGCAACCTTCCGATTACAAGATGAACTCCCAACTCTTGAGCCACGATTGCCCCAACGATTGACCATGGCATTCAGAGGGCTCTGTGCAGGAATCAGCATTATTGGGTTTCCTAAGAAGAGGCTCTGTGATCACCAGAGTTTTCCATGATATTAGTACAGCTTCACACTGGGAACCTGATCAAACCAAGCCAACAGTTCAGACTTTGACTATATGCTCAAAATCACAACTTTGTTGTGATTCTTCTCAGAGGAATTTGTTAGAGAAGTGCAGTGTATCGCGTGCAGGAACCTGTGTGGGACTGCCTTTACAGAACAGCACCACTGATTCAAACCACAACTGAGAGAAGTTTGCGGTGAACATGCGAGCAAGAAGACAAACACGTGTCAGGACCCAGCCTTTTGCAGGTCTTTATGAAAGAGTAGCAGTAAAACACTGCGGTGGTAAAGGAGGAGAATGGCAGTATGAACTGTTTGCTGATGTGTTCAGCAACATTCAGGAGACCATTCTTCCAAAAGCTTTGGGACAGCTACACCCTTCATCTTTAAACAGCGTCTGCATGAACCGCTGAGCAATGGCACTGCTCCCAACAAAGCTGCCATACTACGAATGACCGTCACCAACATGTCATATTTACACAACTGTAAAGGAAAGTACCAGTGCAGTCGAGTCAGTGCAGGGTGTGTCAGCGGGCTGCTGGAGACCACAGCCACACACTGCTTTTAGCAAGGACCCACCACCCAACAAGCCACTGGATTGTTGTCTGTCCCACACACAGAGGGTCGTCTTCTCTCCTGCAGGCCCCAACTGAAAGGCATTTCATCATGTCCACTGTTAAACTGATGGCTGACTGAGAAACGGGGGCGCAAACAAGCTTTTCCACAGCCCAGACAGGATGGCAGCTTTAACACGCGCAATAGACACACTTACTTTCCGCTCACGCTCAGGAAAACCTGCAGTGCATGCAGCAGTTCGGTTACCTAATGTGAACTGGTGTTTTCCACATCAGCGCCTTGGAGAAAAGCTCGTGCTCGTGCACGCGCAGCAGTGACACTTTTGAGCCAAACTCCGGAGCAGAGAGCTGTGTGACACGCAGGGCTGAGAGTTTCTGTGAACACCTCTGAACTATAAACGCAGTGTGGAAATGTGTCGGCCTGTACGACTTCTGTCAAACTTGTGGAGAGTTTTGACTCCCTGGCGAACTCCCAGTGCGTCACGGAGCCGAGCCCGGACGAGCCGAGAGCCGCTGTGCTGGCATCAGTGCAGCTGCTTCTCTTTCAGCTTACCTGTTAAGAGGCCGGAGGGCAGCAGAAGGCAGTAGAAGAGCCAGACAACCACCTGAAGATCCATGGCAGAGCACGTCAACGCCGCGCACACGGCACGAAGGCTGGCTCGATGTCAGACGCACTCCATTTGGTCTAAGGTGGCCGATCGCTGTCCGGGCCGTTACTCCGTAACGTGAACACTCACACTGAAGCTCCGCTTCGCGCTGAGCCGAGGGAGGGGGTCTTCTGTAGGGATAGCTGGAGGCCGGGCTGAGGCGGCTCCGCGGCACATGGAAAAAGTGATTCACGGGCGGTCCGTGTGAGGGGCGTTCATACTGCAGCTGCTCACAGTCGCCTCCCTCTCTCGCAGTCTGACTGCGCGTTAAAGTTCGTGCAGAGCGCTCACAGCACTCAGTCCTTCTTCTAATGACCCTTTCACACTCTCCCGTGTCAGTCAGTACTTGGGGGTACCTGAGGCCGCTCCTCACGTCAAGTTTGGCAAAATTCGTATAATAACGCGGTCAGGTAGCGCCCCTCTGCGTACGCAGGGTGACGCAGCACCGGCGTGGAGAGGTCACCGCGTTGATCCTGATGTGATGACTTAGAAAAACGATATTAATTGAAATAAACTCGTGGCGCTCAGCAGCCACTCCTGACTGCAAAGCAGTGAAATTACGACTTGTTCTCTCCAGATGTTTCCACATTACAGAACTCCAGATATCAGCTGATTTTTCACAGGTTTCAGTTACAAAGTCAACAAAAGTTTGGATTTGATAAATCTGTGGCTCAGTGTCCGCATTGAGCCACAGCCACAGATTTATCTTCCAGCTTCCGGCTGCAAATCACAGAAGAGATCAATGGCGCACAGTCCACTCAGTCATCCTGTGGCTGAGTGGCTGCTGTGGACCATTCAAAGCTCACTGCTCATCAGCGTGCTAAACCTTGGGGGGTCTCTCTGTCTAAATAAATAAATAAATCTGACCCCCCTAACCCCCCTGGAAATTACGCCCCTGTCGACACACAGTGACGTGGTTGTGATCTAGTGTTATTCTGCTCCCCCCCCCCCCCCCCAAAAAAAACTAAAAAAACAACAACAACTTTATTAAGCAACAGTATACAGAGAATGTATTTGAACATAATTAACACATGCCAGGGGGTGCATATAAAAAGTTACATAGCCTACATTCAAATAATTTGTAATTAGTACAAATAGTAATTGTTTTTATAGCCTTTTTATTAAGTGATCCACTAAGCAGTTATCAGTATAGCTGTGTTTAAAATGAGGCTTTTGGCTACTGTATTTGCATTTCTGGAAATAACATTTAGCTAAGATAGCTAACAGATTTATTACAAAGTATACATCTTCCGTTTTGCCTTTGAAAGAAACAAATACAACATTTTCCCATTTCAAAGTAAAGACAAAATGTTCTAGCACGTGACCCAGAAGTCTCAGGATAGCTTTCACATTCATGTCCCTTTTGAACTTTGTCATGATTAACTGCATACTATTTAGCACGAATATTCTCATTACCTTTACTGTGGTTTGTTAGACAGATTCTCCCTTTGTGTGAACCCACAAGGTTGGGTGGACCGGTGTTATTTGTGTGTGTCACTGAAACACGCAGCAAACTATCGGGAAGGTGGCGTGATTTGAACGTGATCACCTGCTGTAACCATGGTGATTAGACAGGTAAAGTTACACTTTCACAAACAGACACTGGACATGTTGATCCACAGCACCGCTCAAAGCCCGTGTTTAGCGTGTGGAAAACTTTTACACAGAAGAAGAACACGCCCGCCCACGGTCTGCTCCAGTCCTGGTTTACCCTCCGACCAAGAGGACCGGGGGAGGCGTGGCTTTATTCATTTCGCGCGAACATTTGTTTCTTCTTCCTGTGCAGTGTGCGCACTTCCGGAGAACGTTTGCAGACGGCGTCTGTGTGCTGGGGCTCTGCTCGTCCTCGTTTTGTTTTCGTGTTCGCTTGTGAGGCCAGCGGCATGTCTCAGGCTCGGGTTACCGACTTCTACTCCCGGACGAAGAAAGCCACTGGCGGCCCAACGAAGCCGACAGAGCCACGCAGCGCCTTCTCGTGTTCGTCGACAGTTCATGAAGAGTTTCTCCGTGTAATCGACGAGGCCGCAGGGCTGAACCATGGCGCGGAGCAACCCCTCTCCAGTCCCCGCACCCCCAAGCGGGGCTCGGCTGACCTCGGAGCGACCGTGTCCGCCGCAGCCGTCGAGCACAGCACCGCCAAGAAGAGGCGGCAGGCGGATCTCGGAGCACCGGCAGCCGCTGCAGGAGCAGAGAGGCCGGCGAGGCGGTCTGCCAGGAAGAAACTGGAGCTGCCCGCAGACACGGCACAGGTAACAGACGTGTGCATGTACACACAGACCCACAGGCTTTGTCCTGCCTTCACTCTGTAGTTGCAGGCTTTGTGTACTCTTCGTCATGCTCAGATCTTTGTAGTGTCTGGATATTTGCTCCTCTGGACTGATCTGGCTTTAAATCGGCATTCTGAATCTCACGAGGTTTCTCAGCTGAATAAATGAGATGTTTCTATGCCTTTTCTCAGAGACTGAACTTGTGATTTAATATCATTCCTGAGAGGGTTCAGTCTCAGCAGTTTGAATAAGTCGATCGGTCTTCATACTGGAACAATGAGAGCAGCCTGATCATATCTGAAACACGCCTCTCTTTAACAAAGGTTGCTGTGTGTGAGAGAGAAACACTCATGATGGCTAATCAGCATGTGGGGAGCAGGGCTGCACACATGACCTCTGGTGTGTTTTGGTCGCAGCTGAGAGTAGGGCTGCTCGATTATGGCAAAAATGATAATCACCATTATTTTCACTGAAAGCCCAGATCGTGGTTAAAATTCGATTAACTGAGCAGCCCTAGCTGAGAGCACCTTTTTCCATTTCTGGCAGGTCCTGGGTAAAGAGGACATCGCTGCTCTCAAGTCACGCCTTCTGAGGATTAAGAAGCGTGTAGATGAGATCCCTGCCACTGCGTCCTCAGCTACACCCTCTCCATCTTTAGTGCCTGACAGTAGCTCCCCTGCTGTTCCTGAAACCATCATTTCGGCCTCTGCTGAAGCTAAGACCCTGAAGCTCTCTGTAGCTCGGGCCAAAGAGCTTGCAGCTAAAGCTCAGAAGAGGAAGGAAGCAAAAGCAGCAGCGGAGCATGAGCTGACTGAGACCCGTGCTCAGGACAGGTGAGCACTTGCACATGTGCACAGAGCTAAGTGAGAGTAAGCTGCATTTCCCCAAAGATGAGCTTTTGTTTAGTCCATGTTAAAGTGAATGTCCTCCCTTGTGTGTCCAGCACCGAGCAGCCAGCGTATCAGCGGTACCACACTCTTGCTCAAGATGCCCCCCCAGGCCTCTCGCTCCCCTACCATTACAAGGTGCTGGCTGAAATATTCAGAAGCATGGACACTGTGGTCGCCATGTTGTACAACCGCTGCGAGACCGCGACCTTCACCAAGATCAAACGGGGAGTTCAGGACATGATGCACAAGTAAGTGTTCGGTTAGTCGGATGAGTTCGTGAGACAAAAGCTGAGAATGTGTGGGAAAGTGGAATGTGTCAGCAGTCCTGTTGTTTGTGCTAGAAAGGTTCCAGCTGTCAGCAGCTTCGTGTGTTTTTAAGCTAAGACTCGCTGGACCTGTGGCTCGCTGCTAAAGATAATAACTGACTTCTTTCCTCTTTGAGGCGCTTTGAAGAGAGCCACGTGGGTCAGATAAAGACGGTGTTTCCTGAGGCCTACACGTTCCGGCAGGAGAAACACATCCAAGCTTTCAACAGCAGCATTAAGAAGGGAAGCTACCAGCTGACCGTGGACCCCATCATCGTCTCCGGTTAGAGCGCACGTCACCTTCAGCTCAGCCAACCCTTTTCTCCAAATACCATATTTGTAAACTGTCCCTCAGTACATGGCTTTGATTTGGGTTTTTGGGGTTGTTCTCCTCAGAAAATGGCGAGGCTCGACCTGTGCTGTCAGCCTCTCGTCTCCTGGAGAGAAGACGTGTGTTCCATAACAGCCTGCTTTCCATTGTCAAACAGCACCACAAGGTCAGCTGCTCTAGTTTGGGTTCACTCATTTTTTTAATAAGTCACACAGCAGTTACTTTTTTGTTGTCGTCTCAAACTTTTGCCTAAATCTCCTTTTTTTCCCCTGCAGGTTTTCCTGTCCTCGTTGGATCCCCCAGTGTTGGTTCCAGAAGACAAACTGACCCGCTGGCATCCTCGCTTTAATGTGGACTCTGTGCCAGCCGTCCATACGAGCGCACTGCCTCAGACTCCTCGCCCGGAGAAACTGGCCACAGCTCAGGAGGTGCTCGACAAGGCCCGCTCACTCATCACACCTAAGGTGCTGCAGCAGTGTCGCCGCTCTCACGCTTCTGCGTAAACGATGAGCTTACTGTAGTCTGAGATTAATATCTGTTAGGTGTTAGCACTCTGAATTTCAGGTGTTGTTTACACACATTTGTGGCGTTGTCTCAAAAGATTGAAGGTCACATGGGCAGTAATCACTCCAGGCTGTCAGTTCAACACTTGACCTCAATCACAAACAGCTGTGTCATACCCACACTCTGTAGCACTTTCCCCTCTCAGTTAATCACGTAGCCCCTCCTGAGTCTGCCACCAGACCAGCGTCGCGTGTTTTGTGTTGTTACTTGTAAACTCACATCACCTCCTACTGTTCATGAGGGTGAAGGACAGAAGGAACAAGTTTAATCAAAGCCGTCTGCGTGAACATGGTGACTGACAGCTTACCGCCATCGATCCCTTTGGAGAGATGCAGCTCCTAATTCAGCATTTTTCTCAGTTGTATGTTCAGTTCCAGGAAACTGGTGAGCACTACTTAGTAACAGTGGGTGTAGTCACAAGAACGTCTTACTGTTAAGAGGCTGAGTCGTTTTGACCAGCACGTGTGCTCCATCCAACATGTAGGACTGCTTTCGTTGGGTGACGGGGACTAGAGAGAGAGCGTAGTTGGATATTTGGAAATCCAAAATCATATTCTTGTATATTTGTGCCCCATCATATCTTAATGATGTCAGTCTGCCCCAGGGCAGCTGTGGCTACAACTGCAGCTGCCTCCACCAGTGTGTGAATGTGAGAGTGAATGAATAGTGGCATTGTAAAGCGCTTTATAAAATGCAATCATTATTGTAGTACCATATCACCCTATCAGAGCACTTCGCTCTCGCTCTGCAGGCCTACTTGTTGTTCCTAGAGTATTTAAAAGTAGAATGGGAGGCAGAGCCTTCAGTTTTCAGGCCCCTCTTCTGTGGAACCAGCTTCCAGTTTGGATTCAGGAGACAGACACTATCTCTACTTTTAAGATTCAAGCTTTCCTTTTTGCTGAAGTTAGGGCTGGACCGGTGACCCTGAATCCTCCCTTAGTTATGCTGCAACAGGTGTAGGCTGCCGGGGATTGTCATGATGCTCTTTAACGGAACTTTATATTAGTATAATTACTGTAACGCTAAATGTGTTGGCTTTTTGTGTGTGTTCAGATGGAGAAGGCTCTGATTGGGCTGGCTCTGAAGACAGAAGACAAAGCTGCTCACAAAGAGCCAACATCCCAGGAGAACCCCACAGTCCCCCAAACATCAGCTGTCCCAAATGCCCTGAAAGGGGTGTCCCAGTCTCTGCTGGACCGGGTAGGTAGACCGGGCACACAGTTCTTCAGGGGGGTCGACCACAGTGCTGTTGGAGCTTCTTTAAGATGTGATTTTTGTCTCTAACAGCTGCTAAAAACACATCTTTATAGTTTACTTTGCTTTCTCCTCAGATTCGGGCAAAGGAGGCACAGAAGCTCCAGGCAGTCATGACTCGTAACAGCAAGCAGGAGGAGCGCCTGTTAATGATGTCACGCCTTGGGGAGCTGGCACGGATTCTCCGCAGTGTGTTTGTTGCAGAGAAGAAACCGGCTTTAACGATGGAGGTGGCGTGTAACCGGATGGTGGCAAGCTACAGATCTTCTCTGAGCACAGGTTGGTTCACGAAACAAGAACAATGTGGTGCTTGTGCTGAGATCTCCCTCCACACAGGGTTTCTGTTTGTAACTGTTAGAAATGTAGCAGAAAACTGAACCAGGTAGAGCCGTATTCACTAGGTAGAAGCTGACCGGCTGATCCTTTGTAATCAACAGGTGAAATGGAGAAACACATCCATCTGCTGGCAGAAGTGGCTGGTGATTGGCTGACTCTTCACACAGTGAGGAAGGACTTGTACCTGAAGCTGAATAAGAACATGGAGCTCAGCACTGTGACGGACACGGTGAACAGCAGACTCCGAGAGGAGGAGACTCTGATCTGAGGCCTGGTGGCCTTTAACGTGACCGCCTCGCAGTATTTTTAGCACGTTTCAGTGGTTGTCCGCAGGTTTTGGCACGTTCGTCTGGTTTGGATAATACATGGATGGAGTTGAAGGAGTCCTCCTGACATGCTTGTGCTGAGTTGTTCGAAACACTGATCCAGTTTTGTTTTTTCCTTCTATCCAAAGTGTAACACGGATGTACTGACTTTGTTATTAGGAACACTTTTCTATGCAGTAAACTCATTTTGTATTTTAGATTCAGAGTCACTGTTTGATGATAATGTTCAAGAAACACAGTGAAGAGCTGCACCCAGCTTTGTGCTGTCACGAATGGTGGATTGGTCATGAGGGGATCTTAAACAGCTCAGCAGGGTGCTGTGGGTGTTTGATGTTCTCATTACTGATGCAGAAAACGGGTCCATTCGAACAGCTGCAGGCTGATGTAACTCATCAGTAAAGGTAATGATTGACTTTGCTGTGACCAAACCGGAGTTTCAGCTCGTGTTCGGCTCGTTCTGGTTTGATGTGTAAGCAGACCTGCTTCATGACAGCTGCTGTGCTCTACAACTACACTCACCCTCGAGCAAAGCACAGCTGGCTGCAGCTGGAAGACTTGCACACAAAGACAATTTAAGCTGCACACTTGATTCTAAACCAGTCTTAAGCTTGTCTCACGGCTTTAAATGTTCCAGCATAGACCGTGATGATCATTTAGTCATCAGTGATAACCAGTGTTTGTTTTTAGATGTTACATGATTGGACTGACACAGATGTGTTGTACACTTTATTGCAAAGTTACACCCAGTAAAGCTGGTTTTGGTCATTTCCAGTGGAACGTTTCTTTTTTCAGTCATTACATTGATGGAGGCTGCTGCGTGTTCATGTGCTGCATCTCTTGTATTCTTAGTCATTTCAGTCTCATCTGCACTCCCTGTTATTTCCATCACAGTTGTTCATGTTTCGTGACTAGCAGCTGCCTTCCAGTGGCAGAGTCGTCACGCCTGAACATGAACCCAGACAGGGTCAAACTCACCCTGCCTTCTGAGCCGAGGCAAAGTAAACTTGGATGCTGCTCAGACACTGGACGTACTGTACTTCCAGTAACATCCCATTAAAATAACGGGGCGCAGCTACACCCTGTAAACAAAATTACTGTAAAATTAAGAGATTTCTTGTCTGGGTCGAGTGTCCTCAGTACTGAAGCAGGGAGAAGACTCTGTGTGGTTTGAGTTTGTCGATGCCGTTTAGCTCTTTGAGCTCGATGACCACCATGCAGCCCAGAACCTCAGCCTGCTGTTTCCTCATCAGCTCGGCGGCAGCATGCAGCGTCCCTGCAATACACACATGTCAAAGTCTTAAAGGCAGACTTCCTAAGAGAAATCAGTCCAAAGAAAGTCACGCATCCCACCGATACTCCTAACAGCCCAATCCGCTTTATTTCCCTCTACACCGAGTTTTTATTGAAGTAGGGGGACCCAAGACGACAGTGCAAAGCAGGATTTGGGCTTGTCAGGTAACTTTTCTTTCAGTCTTCCAGAAAACAGGGAGAGCTCTCAGACCTCATTACCTCGGCGTTCTGTGATATGGATCAATAAAAAAACATATTTAATGGATCAATATGACCCAAAACAGCAACTGTTAGTACTTCTGGACCGATGTATGAAACTTTCATGCAGAGTAAGCCTGTGTTTGAATTACAGCCCTGCTGCTGCAGCTGAAAGAAAGCTTAAAGGTGTCTCGCGCACAACAACATTCGCTTCAAGCTGAGCTGAAAGCCTGGGTTGACTTTAGCCTAACTTATGGTCCCGTTCACGTTATGCGTCTCAGAGGGGTTTCACAGACAGACCTCCAAAATGTAACTGCCCCTCGCTGGACGTGCACGACTCTATGGGCCAAAACAGGGGAGGAGGCAACAGCCGAGTTCACCAGGAGAAGAGTGAAGGAAAATCATCACAGATTAAACAAAGTATGAAAAGTGAAGACGAGTAGTGCGCATCACTGCCCAGACAGAACGATGCTGTTCTAGTCAAACTTTTCCTTCATCACTGCCATGTCAAGACAGGAAAGCTGCCATTAATTAAAAAAGTCAAACCAGAGTCACAACATGAGACTGGGGGAAAAAAGATTCTAGTAATATTAATGCTGTGTGTCAGCCGCGAGCGAGCTGTGCAGCTTCTTTCATAAACCATAAGAAACGACCGCTACGCATCAGAGCTGCCGTCTGTCATGAAGGTTGTTTCTGTGAACGCTGAATCCCCCCGTGGCATCCATAATGTTACACGGATTATCTAATGTTGAAGTAAAAGCAGAAGTGCCAGTAAGGGGAAATATTCAGCAACATAACTTGTATTCATGTCTCAGTCGGACTGAATCACATCTAAACTGGGCAATTTCTCACCTCCAGTAGCCAGGAGGTCATCGACGAGCAGGACCCTTTGTCCTGGCGCCACAGCATCCTCCTGGATCTCTGCTTCTGCCTGGGGGAACAGAGTAAATACCATTTTTAATGAGATCTGAATGTGGTCAAGCTCAACGATGCAACAGAGACTAAACTTCTTATCTCAAGTAACAGTGAAAGGAGAAACGGAGTTTCTTGTAAACCTCGACTCATATCTGCATCATGATAGCTAGCAGTGGGTTTTCTGTCTCTGAATCTCTGAGCTGCTGTGCAGACACGTCACTGAAACAAAAACACGAATATGACAGCAAGCTGCAGTGCACGTATTTGTGATTAGCACTACAGGACCTAAAGGATGCACTTCAACAGGTGAAAACAAGCTGACATTGTCTTAGTATACTGTTTGTTTGTTATGTAACAAACACCACAAACCCTCCCATCCTGGGTTTGTGGTGCTGGATCCTTCCTATAGGACGCAGCGCTTACAGCAGGCCAGTAAGGCTGAAGGTGTGTCTAAGATATTGCTGCCTTGTCTGCAGAATAGGATCATAGTGTCTACATTTCCATAAGTGTCTCTGTATACGGCTTGTGGAAGGGATGCGTTCAACTGCCCCATGGAAAAGAGGAGTGGGGATGAAAAAGTCGAGCAGTGAAATGTCCAAAAGTACATATTTCCTCCACTTTTATGAGGATTGTCCTTAGTACCTCATCTCTAACAGTTTCATCCTGCCCGCCCTCCAAACACACAAACCTTTCAGAGTGTGTCCTTGTGTTCTTTACCTTGCCATACTCCAGATCATAAGAGACAGAAACAGTGGCTCCGGGCAGTTTGCCTTTCTTTCTGACCAGGACGAAGCCAACACCTAGCCTCTGGGCGAGCAGAGGCCCAAACAGGAAACCACGAGCATCTAAACCTGCCACACACAAACAGCAATAATGAGGTGGGAGGAGCAACATTTACATTAAAAGGACACAATAACATCAAACCTGCCCGAACCAAACCAGAGACGTTATCAGATGATGACTGTGATTGAATGATTAGAATTCTATAGAAACAGCAGTAAACTGCAACACTGTTGCAGATAAGATTATTTAATCCTCTGTGAGTGATTGTGTGTCTGAGCGTGCTCAGGGTTGCTGTTTGCTACTAAAGTGACGGCTGCACATTTAAACTGGATGCATGGAAGCAGTAAAGCTCACGGTCCCACAGCCTGATAAAGGAGTTCAGTGTGTAACAGATATTCTTGTACTCTAGCAGCTGCACTTCGAACAGACTAAAAGAGACTCGGCAGCAGCTTAAGGATCAAACACATCACAAATAATCCTGTGATAATGCAAGTTTGTGATGGTTTGATTACAGCACTGCTTAACTCACACATGTTGCACAATAAAGAGTCAATGTAAATATTGTCTTTCCAGGCAATTTTAAACCTAAACTGAACACAGCCAACTTCAGCATGAGTTACCATGGTAACTTAACCAGATAAAAAGAGAGCCACTTTCATTTATTCACCGTGTGCTGTTGACTGTTACACGGACCTGACTGGCTTAAGAACATAAATAAGCTAAGGAAGCAAGCAGGTACAGGCCGGCTTCCTGCCAGTCTCAACTCTTTCACTTTGAGCAGCTGTTGCTGAGGAGCTGGGTCCAGGGCGGCCTCATGTTTGACGTTGTAAGACAGCTTACACTAAGAACAAGTGATGGAAAAATATTGAACAGAAGTATCTGATGGAGTGTACATGCTTTACCACTATACTCACAGGAGTTAACACACAATATCTCACACAGCTGCACAAATAAAGTGGACTTTCCGAACACCAAGCATGCGATACAGCTGGCTGAGAGGATGTTTAAGGTGTGTTAAAAGACGCCTTTAAAAGGTGGAGCACAGCAGTTTCAGAGCTCTGCTTTTGTTTTTCTTACCTACAATCAGATCCACGTGCTGGTACATGTTCCTCACATGTTCTTCAAACAGGTCAATTACTGCTTTAAGGGCAGCTGCATCCTTGAGGATGGGACAAATATCTCTGCAAGATTCAGACACAACAGTTTGTAGCATTTACAGCCTGGCAGATACAGGCCTTTTAAGACTCATGCTATTGTTTGGTGGCTTAAAAGTCAGATATAACTGCTGATCTTTTTCTGAGGGAAGCCACCCTCTGATAGACAAACAATGCAACATGAGCACAGGAGGAACACCCTGAAACCATGCTGAAGGGTTTTCTCCTGTGTCTCCATTTATCAGCTGTTATAAATCCCAATACTGATATATCAGCAAATTCCTATGATCAGCTGATACTGGGAGTAGCTGTGGCTCAGCAGGAATAGTGGTTCGTCTACTTACTGGGGGGATTGGACCTCCAGGTAAAGAGTCAGGCTTAAATAGTAACCAGTCCTTTTGGATACACATCAGAATTATAACATACATTTCCACAGAGAGATTTCATTTCCTAGAGATGCAAAGTGTTGATTTCTGATCTATATTTGACATTGGAGTGACAAAACCCAGCCTTTGACTTGTAGGTGGCATAGTTATAATGCACAGTACTAACTGAACAAATACTGCATGTTATTTGAACTGAACCAGCCTGTAGCTGGATGTTGTAGTGTCACTGGGCTCTGTGTTGGGCGGACTACTTTTTACATGCTACCTCTAGGGAGTACTATTAGAAAACACTGTATGCATTTTCACTGCTGGAAGGCTAACACCCGATTATATTACTGTAACAGATCAACTGTTTCTGTGTCTGCAACATTCAGAGCTGAGTGGCAATTTTCATGCACAGTCATCAAAGTGTTGCAAGAAAATATTGCCACGGTCAAAAACTACTAACAGCCTGAAGGTTAAACGTTGTTTCATATTCATTTGCGTGATGTATTCCTTATTAAACAGCTCATCGTCATGTTCAAAGGCCTCTGAAGTTAACCTCTGAGCAGTTCTCTGACTACAGTGAAGGCTTTCAGTGCTTTGAGCCATTGCGGCATCCTGACAGCAAGATTTCAAAGGGATTTTATTTTGAAATACACACTGATATTGACCTCATGCTCAGCGGGTCACGGAGGCCGTTCACTGTCTGAAGCTCAGGCTGTGGAAACAATCGTAGGTCATAGATGAGCTGGTACCGATGACAGACTACATGAGCCGCTGCTTTAACTTGAAGAGCCCCGCCCTCCTTCTGCACTGCACTGCACTGCACTGCACGACACACACACACACACACACACACACACACACACACACACACACACACACACACACACACACACACACACACACACACACACACACACACACACACACACACACACACACACACACACACACACACACACACACACTATTCGGCTCTTCCTAAGTGCTCACTGTGGGGGCAAAGTGTGCTTCCTGGTAGCAGGGGTCTGACACGTGCCCTTGCACCTGGTTACAGCTCTCAGAGACCCGTTTCTATTCGCGGTAGACCAGCGAAGAGACCTTACGTTTGCTGGGCCGTTCAAACAAGAACGCAGTGTCTTACCTGAACAGGATCCCTTTCTTGGGAAAGTCTGGGAAAGCGCGGACGTGTCTCTGGACCAGCTGCAGCTTTGCCTCCCAGCCTGCGGCCATGCTGAACGCTACTTCTTCTTCTTCTCCTCCTCCTACGGTGTGCAAACACTCCTTTGTCGCCCTCTTGTGCGGACGGGGATGCACAGTACAGCAGTGCAATTCATCCTGATCGGTGATTGGTCGAAAGTCTAGAGCGAAAGAACAGGCTTGTGATTGGTGAAAAATGTGCAACGAAGAAGCCTTCTTTTATTCACTCAGTTTGTTGTCTGATTTTTCTTTGTCAGGTGATGTTTCCAGCTCCTTTATCCCACCTGACGCCTGGACTGCTGTCTGTGGTCTTCAGAATCAGAATCAGAATACTTTATTGATCCCTGGGGGAAATTATTTTTTGTTACAGTGCTCCATTTTAAACCAACATTAAGACAAGACAGACAATACGCTAACTAAGAATAGTACACTATATACATATATATACATACATACATACATAAGTCAGTCAGCATGATCACAATGAGTTATTTATGTATTCTGACTGGTTTACAATGACAGGACAGTAAGCATTATCAGTGTGTATTCCAATAAAAGCATCTAGTTTTTACTCCAACATCGATGAGGATTTTCTTTTGGCTCTTTTGAACCAACAGGTTGGAAAGTCTCCTGAAATTAAGCGCAATTGAAAATCAATTCCTTTCTTTTCTTCTGTGATTATCATGTGCAAAGACTAGCCATAAGAGGAGTCTTTTAGGTTCTCCTGATGAGACAATGTAACTGTTTTACTTTTGTACTGGTAAAAACTGAAGGATTATTCATGACACTGTCATTTACAGACAGACATGTTAGAGTTCACTTGCCAAAGGTAAAAGAGTTGTAAAATCATTACAAACTTGCTATGAGAGATTATGTTTGTCCTGTGACAAATAGACTGAATAGTTGATTATGAAAATGGCGTGATCATACACCATGGCCTTCACAGTCAACCAAGACTATCTGACTCCCATAACAGATAATAGCTCTGTTAGTGTTTCCTAATCAATTCCAGGAAACGCTGAAGTTGTTGCGGAGGCATGTGTTGTACAAATACTTCCAAAACTTGTCTTTGCCTGCATGTACACATTGCTTCGTTGGTTCAGGTCTGTTATGTGTTTCTAGACCTATTGGCAGAGAATAACTTAATAATAAAAAAATACAAAACACATGTCTAAGGCAGATTAAAGCCCAACTTAGGCATTCATTAAGTAAATCCACAACTCACTGTTACTGTAACACAGGACACTTTATTAAAGGTGATGAATACAGGAAAACAGCACTGCAGGAGAGTCAATCAGTGAACTGAACTACAAAAAGTCAAAAGTGCCCATCCGGTAGGCTGGAATCATACATGTTTAAAGAAAGTTTACAACGAGCGAGATGTACTGACAATAGCCAAACACGGGTAAATGTGTAGTAAATGGCAGTGCGGTAAATCTGCCTAGTATGGCATTAAATACGCTTACTACTTCATATATCTCAGATCGTTTGTAACGAGCCACGGAAAGCAGGTGTAGCCACTGAAAAGACTAGAAATGGGCGGCTAGCGCGCGGCTAACATTTACCACAAAGCAAAAGGGTTAAACGCGCTATTCAGCGTCGTTTCCGCTAAATCCAGACTCTGTAACTTGACGTAGACATAGAAGAAATGCCAGTTTCCATTAAAAAATAGCGGACTTGCCGACTTCTTCGCTCTTCCGCTTCGTGTTGTTGTTGTTTTGGTGACGCAACTTCCGTCGAGCAGACGATTGGTCGTCTACAGTAGGTGGCGCTGTTTGACAGTGATGCGGCTTCTTATAATTCGAAGAAGAAATGCGGCGCTTCTTCTTCCTGTGTGGTGAGTACAGAGGATCGTGTACAGGCTGTTGACATGGCACACTGATGTCGGTGTGTGTCACACTCGTGTCCGCTCGCCGTGCCGTGGCGCCGGCATGTTTGTGGGCTGGATGGAGCGGGTGGAGGAAAGCGTGTGCCGGGGGATTCAGGCTGGTCCCGTCCAGAGCCCGCAGCGGGACACGGCCCGGGGCTGCAGGTCAGTGCTGCCGCTGTCAGGACACATCAGACCCGTGCTGAACTCGAGCTTTAAAGCAGCGTTTAACCAGCCGGGTTCAAATGTCTGCCCCGGTGCTTACAGATCGACAGCAGCGATCTGACCTCAGTCTGAACTCAGGTTAATTGTAGCCTACAGAGTATCTGCAGTCAGTTAACGTGTTGTGTGCTGTCAGCAGTAGCTGATGAAAAGGGAGTGACTCAGAGTAGCGTCATAAGAACATGTGGGGAAACAAACAGTTCAAAACGAGCTCTTTGAGGTTTTATCTTTTATTTCCCACAGTATTGAGCCCCCTTCAAATCAATCAACCAATAACACTTACAGGAAGTGAAATCGAGTCTGACTGTGTTGTCTCCCTTCTAAGGGAAGCTGTTGCGGGATGGAGAGGACAGGAAAGCAGTGGTGAGCCTCCATGTTTAATCTGAGTTTGCCCCTCGGTGCATGCTGGGAATGATGTGAATGTTAATGTGGACAGCAGATTCTCATGTGGGACGGATCGTCCATAGTTTTTCAGTGGAAGTGATGAATATTCAGAGACTCACAGCAGTGTCTGACAGTCTGCCTGTACGTTGCTGTGTTCAGATCTGTGTTGAGGGGAACATTGCCAGTGGGAAGACAACATGTCTGGAATATTTCAGCAAAACCAGCAGTATCGAGGTCAGTCAGTCTTTGTGCAGTGTAGCTGTGTGCGTTCAAGATTTCCAGTGTTACCGAGCTCAAAGTATACCATTTGTTCACGAATGTATTCCTCTCTCCTTGCCTCTTTCTTGCAGGTCCTTACAGAGCCAATCTCTAAATGGAGAGATGTCCGAGGGCACAACCCTCTGGTAACGTACATGACCGTGCTGTCAGTGTGCAGAGCTGGAAGGATTCTTCCAAAACATTTTGTGCTTTTATGATGCTGGAGTGTTGAACGCGCCGGTGCTTAACATGCCGGTGCTTAACATGCCGGTGTTTAACATGCCGGTGTTGAACGCGCCGGTGCTTAACATGCCGGTGCTTAACATGCCGGTGCTTAACATGCCGGTGTTGAACGCGCCGGTGCTTAACATGCCGGTGCTTAACATGCCGGTGTTGAACGCGCCGGTGCTTAACATGCCGGTGTTGAACGCGCCGGTGCTTAACATGCCGGTACTTAACATGCCGGTGCTGAACGCGCCGGTGCTTAACATGCCGGTGCTGAACGCGCCGGTGCTGAACGCGCCGGTGTTTAACGCGCTGGTGCTGAACAGTGTTGACTTGGGATGAGATGTGGTGAGTGTAAACACCATGGATTGTCTCTGTATACTCCCGCTTCCATCAGGATCCTTCCTCAGGAGTCTGGTCAAGCTTATCAAATGCTCTGGGAATGTGTTGAGTGCTGGTTGGTAGTGTGACTTCCCTGCATGTCAGTCTAGCTGTTCACCTGCAGGTTCTGTCCCCGCAGGCTTTAATGTACCAGGATCCTCAGCGCTGGGGCATCACGCTACAGACCTACGTTCAGCTCACTATGCTGGATCGACACCTGTCAGCTGTGGTAAGTGTCCTGCTAGCTAGCACCACAGCTGGTTTACTCTGTGCTTGTTTTGTTGCATGCTAACACCCATATAGCCTGGGCTAGCACACTGATGGCTGTACGCTGGTTATGCAAACGGATACGCTGGCACACGTGCTGTTTCTTGTTGGTTTCAGGCAGCTCCTGTTAGGATGATGGAGAGATCTCTCTTCAGCGCCAAGTACATCTTTGTGGAGAATCTCTTCAGAAGGTACAGTAATCTGATCCACGGATCATCCACACAGTTTCACCTGAACAACACAGCCCTGCAGCGCTGAAGTAGGAGAGTGTGCAACCTGTGCATGTGATTTATGTACAGACAGAGAGGATGGATTGTTATTTCAGTCAGGCTCAGCATCTGTTCTCATGTCTCTAATGTAAAGGTCGTGTTCAGTCATGCATCATTGTAGCCAAGTCTTACCATGAAATAGTCCAGATGTTGATTTGCAGTAATGGCCAAAGTGCCTCACAGCCGCAGCTATGTAAACAGAGAAGCAGTTACTTAAAATGTAACATTTCATTTAAAATATGTAACTGTCTCAAATTAATCATCCAACCTGTAACTGAGCATTTCTGACATTTCTGGGAATTTAGAGAGCTGGGGTGGTTCGGGAGGTAGAGACGGTCACCTACTAATCAGAGCGTTGATGGTTTGATCTTTGACTGCTACAGTCTATGGTTGAACCTCCAATGTGTGGAGAGTCCCGGGTATTTAAGCCGTAGTTGGTGTTGTTGACCCGCTAGTGATCATGTGCCAACGTGTGAAATTATCAGCGGAGGTTCTGGGTGAAATCACTGTGAGACCTTAGAACTGAAGATGCTTCTAAGGTGAGAGCTGAAACGTCTTCAAGACATTTCAAGAAGTCCAGTCGGTTTTCTTTCCAAGCTCGTTAGGTCAGATAGAACCTGTGAATGAGTGAATGAGACATGTTTATAAAGTGCTTTGAGTAGAATTAGAGTTTTATTTCATGTTTTTCTTCCAGTGGGAAAATGCCAGAGGTGGACTATGCTGTTCTCAGCGAGTGGTTTGACTGGATTACAGCTAACATTTGCATTCCTGTTGATCTCATTGGTGAGTACAACACAAACAAACCTGCTGCAGCTCAGCATCAAGAAACAAAGCACGAATCCTGTGCACGTCTGAATGTACACGATGAGAACTGACCTCTGTCTTTGAGGTTGTGTGTTTATACAAATGGCATTCCTATGTAATGAAATGAGTTCATGTAGTCGCAGTAATAATAATGATACATGTCATATTTGGCTTTTTCCCTGGCTCCAGTTTACCTGCAGACGTCTCCTCAGACCTGCCATGAAAGGTTAAAGCAGCGATGCAGAGAAGAGGAGAAAGTCATTCCACTGGTGAGGAGCTTGTGCTTCACTTCATTGAAGTTTGTCAATTCAAAGGGACACAGACAGCTGCACAGTAGTGCCAATCTAATGACCACTTGAAGTGACCACAAAGCTACTCCAGAGAGTCTGAAAACATTTCCAACTCATGGTGAAAAATCTGAGGTTTGTCGAGGCAAATGGCATTTAACACTTTGTTTGAAACGCGTACAAATGCTGGAGCTCTGCTTCAAAGATGAAGCTGGTTCCTAGAGATGCAACAAAAGGCTAAAGATGTGAGCAGCAGCACACGTCAGCACACGGCTTCCTCCTAGCTCCAGTTTCTGTTCACCTGGGTCTTCACTACATGGACTGCAGTGAGGTGGCATCAATATTTACACCTTACCAGACAACTGCTACTACAAACATACATGACAAGTTTACAGCAGGCGTCCTGTCAATTCAAGTCAGTGTATTTATAAGTATGTTTTTAAACAACAGGTTGACCAAAGTGCTGCACAAACTGGGAAAAAACCCAACAGACAGGTCACAAAAACAAAGAAAAGAGTCACAGTAAGGGAATAAAGATGTGGTGTTAGGGAGGTCCTAATGCGAAAAGGAGAGCGTTCCAAAGTCACGATGTAGCCACCGTAAAGGCCGGCCTGCTCTGTGTTTGAGTCTGCTTCTAGGAACAACAAGACCTGAAGGCTCTGTTAGGAGTATGTTCAGAGAGGTAAGAGGGAGCCGACCCATTTAGAGACTTAAAAGCAAACAATTAAAGCTTAAAATCAAATCTAAAATTTACTGGAAGCCAAAACTGGGGAAATGCAGTCGCGTTTACGTTGCCTGTGAGCAGGTTGGAGAAGAGGGAGCAGAGCCTGGCTGATGCCCAAATAAAGGCCCCAATATTCTGAAACAGCAGAAAAATGTCCAGCAGGAGTGATGGTGCAGAGCTCGCGCACAGGTAACAGAGGTTTAACTGGTCAGCACAGAAATTTGAATTATGACAGTGATCAGAAAAGTGGCTGTAGCTCAGGTGGCAGAGCAGATCAGCCACTAACCAGAAGGTCGGTGGTTCGATCCCAGGCTGCTCCAGTCTGCATGCCAAATATCCTCGGGCAAGATACTAACCCATGTTGCTCTCCGATGCATCCATCGGAGTGTGAATGTCTATGAATACTAGATACTTAGCACTTAAGCTTAGAAGTGCTTGTGTGAATGGGTGAATGAATTAGTTGTATAAAGCGCTTTGAGTGCTCAGAGTAGAAAAGCGCTATATAAGAACCAGGCCATTTACCAAAAGTGCAAATTAGAATATCACATAATTACAGAGCACGAGATAAGACTGAATCCAAAGTACGTCCACGCTCGTGGGAGGGAGCGCCGACTGAACAAGACTAAAACAGTCAGTAAGGTTCAGGACGTCTTTCACAAGAGGTTTAGTGGGGCAGCAAACATGAATCTTAAAATCCCAAAGAATTAGAGTCGTTCCGGATAAAAAGACCTTAAATAAAATCCTTGTTAAACTGCGGAGCCCATAAATATCAGCAGTGAGCTGTCTCTCAGGTGTGTGTGTGTGTGTGTCCATCCACCAGGAGTACCTTGAGTCCATTCACCAGCTTTATGAGGAGTGGCTAATCAGGCGTAGCTCCTGGCCTGTTCCTGCTCCTGTGTTGGTGAGTGTTCACACGAGCACAGCTTTGCTTTCAGGTAGTACTCTCACACCACAGACACACACAGTGAATGATAACAATGAATTGGGGAAACCTTGGGTTCTTGTCTCATGCCACCCACCTAAATATTGTTGCAACTAAGCCCATAACAAGGACGGGACGGTGCACTCTTCCACACTGATTAGAAACACGACGAGGAACCTGGGCCCAAACTCCCAGGTCTGGTTGACCCAAGTTGTTTTTGAAGCACGAGTTGTGTCAGTGTGATTGGACTCGTTCTTATTAAGTGCTTTTCTACTCAAAGCATGTCATACTGTATGCCTCATTCACCCATCCACACACAACACATACGAGCACTGTTTTCTATTCTTTCTATCCAGCTCTATCCACTCATTTAGAAGATCTTTGCTGCTCACTGTATAGAAGAGCCTGTGTAGTGGTGTTCTTCCTGTTCATGCATTTATTACTTCTAGGCTGGACATATTCATTCTTATCAGGATGTCCTAAAAACTCCCTGAAAAGCCTTCAGTTGATCCAAAATACTGCAGTGACAGGGACGTTCAGCCCCCACAGGAGAGGCGGAGCCTTCAGCTTTCAGCTGTCTCTTTTGCAGTACCAGCTCTGTTTTGATTCAGAAGACTGTCTGCTGTCAGGATTACGCTTTGTGATGAAGCATATTCAACCCCACTATGAAGAACGCTTGGGAAAGCCGTCCCTACAGTTAGTTTTATCCAGGTTTGTCCTTTAGTGCAGCGTAGAGACACTGTATCATTGTTTGTTTTCCCCGCTTCCCCCAAAACACAGGCTTTAATCTGGTTTGGAGCCATGTTTTTGCTGCTTTCTGTGTCGAGTAAGTCCCTCATAGCCAACCCTGATCTTCCTGATATTTAAGAATGATGTGTGTGTTTGCAGGTGATTCCTGCTGACCACAACCTGCAGAGGATGCTGCACCAGTACGAAGAGAACCGAGCCAAGATCCTAGCAGCAAGTCTCTGATTCCCGAACACGCACTCATGCTAACCCCAACCTGACAGGAAGCTGTTACAGCACCTTTTTTAAGCTGTTTCTGATCTTACACCTCGTCACATGTGACATTTTTGTATGCACTCCCAGGTCAGCCATTCCTATTCATGAAGACCAATCTCAGTACATTTGATTGCAGTATTAAAGTAAAATGTAATCGATGTGCTTACAAGAAACTATCGAGAAACTGAACATGAGAGCGGATCATTCCAGTGCTCGAGCCCAAGCCTGTCAGCCTTCAAAGATGCTGCGCGCTCAGGCTGGTCCTTGCATCTTATCTGCTGAGTTTTTCCTGAGAGCGTGATTAATCCTCTGTGAGTCTGAGGAAGTGTGTAAGTGAAAACTCTTCATACAGAACAAGTCCAGTGACAGCGTTGTGTCACTTCAGACCACGAGTTATACGTCCTGGTCTGATCATCACTCTGTATCACTCCTCTGTCCTTTACCTTCCTGCATCTGCTCTGCCACCTGAATGAAGGAGCCTATTTCCATGACAACATTTAGTCAGTGTTTGAACAGGCTGTGTGATCCGGCACTGTGAAAAATCTGCAGCCACTGACAGCCTGACGCCCTGGAGCCTTGAACTCGGGGACACGTTGGAGCTTCCTGAGTGATGCTGTGGGCTCTCTGCCTTCTCTTTCCTTACCCGGATGATTGAGCGTGCTTAAAGACTCACTGCCAGGTCACATGACTGATCAGTCGAGTTTACAGCGCTTGAAGGATCAAGCAGAGTTGGCTGCATTGTGTTAGGAATAAAATGTGTGTAAAATTTGTGTTTTATTTTATACACTTTGCAATTGTGCTCATTGAGAGTTGGCACTCTGTGTAATAAAAGTCAAAAGCATCAATTAAACAATATGATTGAACTGAATTATTGGCGTGTTGACTGCAGAGGGATTAGCAAACTGCTTGCACATCAGTTAAAGTCAGGGTGATATTTTTCTGGGCTGTGGGAGGCCGACAGACTTGGGTAATGAATAGAAAACTCGTCTTGGGGCTGCAAGTATAAAGCAGCTTGAGCTCAAACATTGCTGTGGTTTGGTGCTATAAATAAACGTGACAGCTTTTAACCAAAGGGAAAAAAATGACCCAAACTATTGTTTGTCCTCCATCCAGATCCACCAACAGAAGATTAGTGACCTCAGACCACAGAGGCAGCATGCATACACATGTTTTTGCACTGCACCACTTTACTTAGACGTCACTCTTCCATCCAACACATATAATGAACTAATAAAATATTTCTTACAAGTCAAAGTTGGGTTTTTGTCTCGTATCCTACAGAAATGGCATTCAACGCGAGTCTGTAATTAGACTTTCAATGTAAATAATATTTACGACAGGCTTAGGGCGTCGGGGGGTTCCCGGAGGCGTCTTCCTTGGGGGGCTCAACCCGGGGTATCGATCATGGCCTATTAAGGGCTCTGTTGGCTCTCGGGTGACTGTTTCCTCGCGGCTGCGTGCAGCGGGGCTAGGGGAGGGTCTGTGTTGACGGACGTGGGTTACTGACCTGGTAGCCTGGCTGCCCCTGGGTGGGTCCGGGATGGGCGTGAGGTTCTGGGGGCGCTCCGTCTCTGGGCTGGAGCCCTGGCCGGGCCTCGGGGGCTTGGGTCCTGGTTGGTGTGTCACCAGGGTTGTGGGCGGGTGGGTGCATGGGGGCCCAGCCCAGGAGCAGGGTGCCGCCAGTGCATCGAGCCACCTGGGGGGCTCTTCAACTGGTGGGGGAGATTGTCACATCTTGCAGGAGCTTTCCTCTCTTCAGGAACTCTCTCTGCAGGAGGGGGAGATACAGGAGAGGTGGAGGAAGATCTCAGCCTGGGCGTCTATTGTCTTATGTAGTCTGGAAGATGAGTGGATGGTGGGGTGGGTGCAGTTTTCTCTGTGGTGGGGTCGGGTGGACTGTCCCGGGCTCTGTGTGGCCGAGAGGCGCTGCTGCACTCGGCCCCGGTCTGGATGGGCCTGGGCCCCCTTTCCCTGGCGGGTCGCAGAGTATGGGGGTGCCTACTGGGGTCAGCGGGGGAGCTGGCCCCAGGGAGGGGTCACCTGCCCCTCCCTTCCTTCCCTCCCCATCTCCAGCTGCCTCCCTCTTCCCGCTCCACCACAACCACCCACACATGCAGGGCCTTGGAGTAGGGGTATGTCACCAGGGTGCAGAGGAGGCTACCCCCCCCCCCCCCCCCTGTCCCCTTCTGGCTGCCTCTGCCTCAATTTTATCCCACAACTTAGACATTCACATTACTCACACTCTCATTACACATACATATAGGATCTTGGGGGTGGGCACGATACACGGAGTCCAAAGTACCATCAGGGTGTACACCCCACCCCTGGCGTCGTTGCCCACCTCTCAAGGTTAAATACACGTAGACATTAAGGGCTAGCAGGAGGGACCATGCGCTTACCTGCTGCTCTCTGGCAGGTAGCTCCATGCCCTCCTGGGTTTTAATTGCACCTTAGAACACACAAGCATCAACACTACAATGAGCGGGTGGAGGGAGGTTTGGAGTCTTCTCTCACCCCCATTCTCTGCGACCTGCTGGAGCGGGGGGGCTAGGAGGAGGAGTTGGCCGTCCGACTGCGGTCTGGGGTGTGGGGCCTCCCTGCTGCTGCGGAGTCGGGGCGGTCTGCCTCCCCCCACCGCAGGGAAAAGGGTAACACCACCTGGGTCTGGGTGCAGTTCCCCCTCCAGGGGCAAGGGTACCTAGACCCGGTTTGTAGAGTACGCTTGGGGAGTGTGATCGTGTGTACAACGTCTCTTTATGTCTGTCTCCACGTTGGTTGAGTGTGGAGTAAGTGCATATGAGAGCATGAGGGGGGGAATGGATGTTTGTGTCTGTGTGTGCCTGTATAATAATGTTTAATATTTAGTATTTACTGTCATATTCCCATATATCATCGTGATGTTGTTTATTCTATTACTCTTGTTCTCTTCTGCTTGTTTTCTTTTTTCTTTCTCAGCAGGTGATCCAGGTGATTGATATATGCATTTTTTTCTCTGCCCGTTCTGTTGGTTTTTGTCTTTTGCCCTTCTCCCCCGTCCCTCTTCTCAGCTGTTTCTCTTTCCCTCTTTCTTTCTCCCCTTCTTTCCCCCAGTCAAGTCTGTCCCGTATTCAGTAAGTGAAAATAAAATAAACAATAAAAGGTGAATCAAATAGACCATTACGGCAAGGCTAGGATGGTCAATTTGGTAAAGTAAATCCGTTGGGCATCTTTCTTCGCCTTTAGACAATAATTCTGATGGCAAAAGAGCCAAACGGGACAGGCAGAAAAAATAAAAAAATAAAAAATAAATAAAATAAAATTATGTTGCTGTCATGCAAAAAGGTAATAACAAAAAACTGGCAGAAGAGAAAAAAAATATTTACATTTATTAGCTGCACTGTTTTGCATCATTTGCAGTTTTTCCTGCCTAACTCTAGGATACTGGAGCAGTTCTGCAGATGAGCCTTAAGCTCATGCATGCTTGCATCAAAACAACTTTCAAAAATGTGTCTTCAAATGTAAAAGCTTTGCTTCATTCTTCAAGCAGACATGTTTAACTGTGGCTGAGCAGTATTTGTGAACGTAGTCCAGACAGGTCTTTAGTAAATGAGGCAACACAGCTAAAGGAACACCAGCAGACTAATCTATTCATCGCCACTTTTTAAAAAGATCTATAAGCAACTCTGTTCACAACAGTTCGTTTTTGAACAGTGAACATCAGCTTTCCTGATGCTGCCGAACAAACCAAACACAATGAAGAACTTTCACCAGTCAACGAATGTACAGATGTTTCCATCAATGAACCTGCGATGCTGAGGGTGAACAACAGCAAGTTTTAATCAAAGCCTGTGTGAACATATGCTTTACAGTTTACCACCATCGCTGCCCTTGGGAACGATGCAGCTCCTGATTCAGGATTTTTCTCAGTTGTATGTTCAGTTTCAGGAAAATACTGGGTCACAACTTTGTAATAGTGAAGTCACATATTCCTGTTAGGAGCCTGAGTCATTTTGGACCTCCAGTGCACATATTAAACAGATATGTAGGACTGCTTACTTCCATTTGTGCAGCATCTCTATGATTAGATCCCAGAGTGACACTAACAACTAGTTAATGTATTTATTAATTAAGTTTAGTTTAGGTAGCATATACATGTCTGAGCTTTACAAAGGGTCTAATCACACAAGCCAAGGTGTGAAACTGGGTGTGGGTCACAATCAGCCAGAGTTTCGGGTGAGCTCATTGTGAAACCTGGCCCCACCCGATCATGTGATTTCCTGAGGTCAGAGGGCCCAGGATGTGAGTGGGCGTTAAGGCGTCTGGGAAGGATCTGGATTATAGATGGCAGACAGTTGGTGTCGTAAACCCCGCCTCTGTTCAAAGATGGTCGCTCACAGTGGACATAGATGCTTCTTTCACTCCTCTTTCAAACCATCTGTCCTCTCTGTCCAAAATGTGAACATTGGCATCCTCGAAAGAGTGTCCTTTATCCTTAAGATGCAGATGGACTGCTGAGGCTTGTCCTGTGGAGGTGGCTCTTCTGTGTTGTGCCATGCGCTTGTGAAGTGGCTGTTTGGTCTCTCCGATGTAGAGGTCTGGGCATTCCTGGCTGCACTGATGCTGCGACTGACTGAGGACCTTCACACACAAACAGCATCTACATGCAATGCATCTACCTCTGCATTAGTCTGACAGCGGTGAATGAGTCTGCTTTCACAAACAACAGCACAAATACATATACAGGAAATGCTGCATGCTGGTCACAACCAGAGCCGAAAATGGGTCCCACTCATGAGCTCTCTTCATTTTCTTTTAATTTATTCATTTATTTTAAATAAAACATGATTATTTATTGATGCATTCAAGAAGTTTACATTACATTATATGGCTTTAATAATATACCAAAGGTATACAGCTTTGATTTTGGTCATTTAGGCACAACAATCACAATTTAACATTTTATAAAAAAATGATGATAAGACTATCTGTGCTTTATCTGCAGGAAAGAAGATCTTTGATCATTGTAAACATACTTCCATCGTTGGAAAGAGACAGAAAGCTGCCGTTCGTGAGGAGGGGTCAAATTATGAGGCTGCTGTAAATAGCACAACATACTGGTTAATTAGCTCAACCACCTAGCAGTAACGCACGTTTTGCTCTTCAGAGTTCCTCCGATGATTTAGCGGTTAACACGTTCCCTTGCAAATCAAAATGTCGCAGGTTCAATTCCAGCTGAAGACAAAACTGCCTTGGAGGTTGTGTCAGGAAGGGCATCCAGCATAAAGCTGCCCAAATACACTGAAACTATGAAAGCGTCATCTTGACAAATGAACGTGACTGGATCTGTGTGGCGCTCTGCAGCTGGACAGCAGAACAGGGTCAAAGTGAGAGAAGGAAGAACACTCACACTCCCACAGCACACTTACACCTCGGCTCAGCTTGTTTGCACCTGCTCTTCAGTCTCTGCATTGTTCCACTATAACAAAGCTCTGCGCCACCTGCTCCTCCTCTGCTGGGCCAGCGTCCTCGTCTCCAGAACCGCCTGGATCTCCTTCCCGCTGCCTCTGGGTGTCTGCCGTACTGTCGGCTGGAGGCGAGGGCTGACACTCGGCGGGCTGCTGGTTCGTCACTGTCGCGTCACACTGTTGCGGGCTCGTGTGTGTGCCGTCGTCATGACTCAGCGCTGAAGCTTTTCCCACCACTGGCTTCCTGAGGCTTCTCTTCTTTGTTTCTGTGTTTGCTTTTCTTATTTGTTTCCTCCTGTCTTGGTTTGTGTTGTCCCCCTCTTTTCTTGTTGTCTCATGTTCATTTTCCTGCACTTGTCCCATCCACTCCACCAACCCTCTCAGCTCCTGCTCCTCCTCATCCACGGAGCTGAGAGAGGAAAGCTCTGACTTGACCGGACTCTCGTCTTGTGTCCCTGTGAAAATCAGCGTGTGTCAGTTAAGTGCTGGAGGCTGTTAGGGCACCCTTGGAGCAAATGACAAATTTTGTTGTATTCTGAGTGTGTGAGTGTGTGTTACCAGTGTCGTGCTGTGTTGGAGGCTGTGCTGTGGCTCCTGCTCTGAGTGTGATGTGGAGGGAAATGGCCTTGGGGCCACTGAGCTCATCATCCACTCTGCTTCTGTGGGTGTCGCTGCCGGTGTCCCCTGGAGCGCTTGCCCCTCCACTGTTCCTGCCTCTCCGACTGCCGTCCAAACTTTGCTGAGCTTTGCTGTCGTCGTTGGTAGTGAGCACAGGTGCAACAGCAGTGCAGGGATTCTCGCTGCAGTCTGTCTTGGGCAGGTCAGCGGCACTCACAGCTTTAGTGCTGCTGCAGACTTTGTGGGGCTTGTCTGGAAGCAGGGGCCGGCCCCTGATGGCCAGGTCAGGGTAGGTCCTCTGCATCTCCATAATAGACGGGTCTACACTGCAGAGGTGGTAATGCTGAGGCTTAGGCTGGGGGGTTGTTACAAGCCTGGTGTCCAAGTACAGTACCTGGCAAACAGAACAGGTGATTTAGTATTGTATCATTGTAGTTTTACCTTACAGTATAAATAACATTTAGCTCACAGGCTGGCCTCTTAACGTTCACCACACTTTCGTTTATGCTCTTCTGACTGTCAGCAAGATGTCTGAAGCGCCTTCAGGGCTGAGGAGCTTCAGCTAAACGGACTGGTAAACGCCTTTCTGCTCTAGCTGAGCACTCAAAGCATTTTAAACAACTTTGTGCTTTCATTCCCACACATTCGCTGTGCTGCTTGTGTCTGAGATACTCACTCCTCTCTTCACTGCAGATGGCCCATTGCATCTGTTCATTTTCCAAAAATATGAAAGCAGACTTAAACCATCGATCTTACGGTTGTCTTTTTGGTTTTTCCTGCCTTTTCCCCAGGTCTGTTTCTTCCTCATCACTACACGCTGCTTTTTTATCTGGGTTAAAGGCTCCCCCTTCACGTGTTCAACACGGTTGATAGCTAAAAGCTTAGTTGATATAGATATCACATGGAGCCATTATTTTAAAAAGCGTCTGTTTTTTTAATATAACATGTGATTGGCATTTTAAAAGAAAAAATTGTTCATGCCACTGAAATATCTTACATACAGGCTTCCTTATTTTAGGCTTACAGTATTTTCTGCACTATAAGGCGCACTTAAAATCAACATCGGCCTTATGTATGAATCCTGGTTGTGCTTACTGACCTCGAACCGATGTTATCTGCTACACAGCGCTCAGCAATCTGTCAAAAAGATCTTAGTCAACTTTGCTAAGCTACGAAGCCGCACTGCTTGATGGACTGTCGCAGCATTACGACTACTGTAGTCAGGAGCAGAGATGGGCAGTTACTGTAATCTGATTACTTTTTTCAAGTAACGAGTAAAGTAAGGGATTACTATTGCAAAAACGGTAATTAGATTACCGTTACTTTCCCGTAGGAACGCTGCGTTACTGCGTTACTAAAACCGTGATTTTTGTCTGTCTCATGACAGTGACGTAAGCGAGTGCGACGTCCGTGACAACAGCTGTGTGCAGATCAACAATGGATCACATATCGAGTGCAGAGAGAGTATGAGCGTGCAGCGTTTAAAGCGTGGAAGTACTGACCTTACTTTGAGTTTGATTCCATAAAAAGTGACAAAAACATTAGTGTCCGCTGTGCGTGGGAAGAAAACTTCTTTTTACAGCGAAAAAACCCCTAAACTTCCAACAAGCACCGAGTAGCTACGACGTAATGGGAAACTCACAGAGAAACTCGCGGATTCTTCCACTGACCGCGGCACACCTGCACCAGGGTAAACCTCCGCCTGCCCCACTCCTGCTTTACAGGTGAAAATAGAGCAACAGGACCGCTGAGTCTTTGACTTTATTTATTTTCTGCTGTGTTTTACTTGCATCTATTTGAAAGACTGAGTGTAAACACAAAATATTTTATTTTATGTGCTGGAATGTGCAGAAAATAGGTTTAAATGTTAAACTAATTTATTCAAGTCAGAGAATGTTGCAGATAATTAAATCTTTGCTTGATGCATAAAGTTAAAAGATTAAAACTAATAAAACAAGTTTTAAAAAGAGACTTTTCCATTTGATCACATTTTGTATGATGGATTATGCAGAAAAAGTAGAATTGGGCTGAAAGATCTATCGCTTTATCACCTCTTCAGGTTGTAAATCGTGTTTTTAAAAAGTAACTAAGTAATTAATTACTTTTGAAAATAAGTAATCAGTAAAGTAACGGGATTACTTTTGGGGGGAAGTAATCAGTAATTAGTTACTGATTACTTTTTTCAAGTAACTTGACCAACACTGGTCAGGAGCCTTGCGGAGTAATCTGGGTCTAAACTCCGTCTTCTTCAGGTCCCAAAGTCAAACGAACACTGTGGCATCACTGAGCATTGAAAACTGTCTAAATTCTTTCACCTTTAATAAAACGATCAGCGTTGCTGCTTTACCAGGTGTAACAATTAAGTTAACATCCAGGCGTCCATGAAAACAGGATTTATTACATTTAACAGAGTTGTCCTAAATGATTAAACATGCAACTATTTTGCTGGTAATACCTGAAATGAGTAAAGAAAATCAACAGCCTATTTATGCAAGATAATTCATAATTTTATTGGGGGGTTATATTGGTTGGGTCTGATTATTGGGGGGGGGTCATAACCAACCTAACCCCCCTGGAAATTACGCCCCTGACTGAAGTTGGGCTAGCTGGTATATAATGATGTGCTATGGGATCGCTAGCAACACAGCTATGTTAGCATAACATAAACAGTGAAGCTGCAGGATGAACGCTAACCTTTTTCCACTCGATAAAAGTTAACGTGAAGGCTCCTGATGGTTAGAGACAAATGCAATCGCATGGCAGGATGCTGTACACGGACCAAACTTCAGTCAGGAGAACAACTGAGATAATCCATCCACAATACGAGGTTAGTCATTAATGTACTGCAACAACATGGGAATAGAGCAGCTGCCAGAGGATTCAGCATTAATGAATCAATGGCACAGAAGTGGAGGAAGCAAGAAGAATGAGTTGAGTAATGTTTGACTTCTCTGATTTTGTTTCGCCTTATGTATGAAAACAGACCCGTTCATCGGCAGCGTGCCTTATAATCCATGCACCTTCTGGTCTGAAAACTATGGTATTTGTAGAGGCCTCTAAACCTATTGCTCTACATACCACAGCAGTATGGTGGTCCAGTGTTCTTTCTTCATGTGTTAGACATCAGTCCAGCTGTTTCCCAGCTGTGTTCCAGCTTCGACGTGTTGTATTCATGTAACATAAATAATGCTGCTGAGTTTACTGATGAAAACAGATTCAGTTTTATCCCAGGCTAAAGAACGAGTCTTTAAAGGAACTATCCGAGTTGCCTTGCCGTGCTGGAACACCACATTGCACTGCCAGAGGGTTTCCAGAGTAAGGTCAGGTTTAATAAGAGGGCTGAAGGGGCAGCAGACATGGGGAGCACAGTGGAGCAGTGATTAGCACTGATGTGTCACAACTAAAGGCTCCTGGTTCAGAGCTGTGTGCGGTACGTGTTTGTGGTTTGAAATGTGCCAGTACTGTGATGCAGGTGTGGGGGGATAGTTGGGTGTGGCTTCTAGTCTAAGGTGTCCACAGCATGAACACTGACACACGACTGCAGTGCTGCTGGAGTTGAGCAGAAAAACACAAAATGTAGAAACGCGATGGCGCTTAGAGCTCGACCTGAGGATGGCTGTGTGTAACTGCGTGGATCTAGCATGTTACACACAGGACGCTGCCTCGGCCTGAGACAGGCAGACTGCGATTTACCATCAGCTGCTGAAGATGGCCTTTCTGTTGGCAAGAAGGAATAGCTATTGAGGTCGCTGCCATTACAAGCAGCTTTTCCACACTTCGATCCTGTGGAGCTGCAGATATTCAATAAAGTCAAACAGGTGGAAGCAAGAAACTCAACTTTAGCTCCAGTTAATGTTTGTCAGACACACATTCGGCTATTTTTACTTGCCAGTATCATGAAAACCACCAGAGAAGGGTCGGTGCGTGTGCTGAACGCTGGGAGAAGCCTAATACTGAGACCCTGCCTCGGGTGAAGAATTCCTGACACTACTTATTTAAATGCTTGGCTGTGATGTGCATGAATGTGTCCCAGCACAAACAGTAACACCCGGCACCCTCAGCAAGCTTCATTCATAAACAGCAAACTGAGCTGATTCTAATGTAGTTTAGTTATTAAGCTTTGTCAGTCACTCTTATATCAAATATCGTGTGGGTGCTTATTTTAAACTGTTGGGACTTGTTTTAATGAATGCACACAGTATCGTGTGTCTTCAGTCGGTCTCTGTAAAGCACTCTGGGAAAAGCTGCAGGTTTCAGGAAGCAGCAGCTACCTCTTTTTTATCCTCCTCCGTCTTCTTTTCCTCCTCGTCCTCCGTTTGTTCCGTTGCCGTCCTGTTTTGCGTGCATTCAGTCAGTTTCACAGCTCGCTCTCGTCTCTGAAGAACATCGAGCCACTCCTGTAAAGTAAGACAATCACCGTCACGTGGCGGTCAAACCAAACCCATCTAGCGTGACCTCTGACCTGCCGTCTGTGTCACCTGCACATCCTCTCCCAACAGCCACTCCTGTGTCAGGCTGCAGCCTGATCTGTGCTGAGGGATTTCCCATGATGCTTTACTGATTTCTATTCTGCCCCCCTCTCGTACTGATTGCATGCTCGTTACCTCACAGCACAAAGCACTTTGCTGCTGTGTTTGAGTAAAAATCTGATTTAACTGAATTGAATAATGCTTCAACAATAATAATAATAATAAAAATTAATGTATTTTTTGTATACTTTGTTTTTCCTTTCTCTGATTTTGTCTCTACATTATTTCTTTGCTTACTTTTCTTTTAGAGCCACTTAGTGTAGGAATTCTGTATTAATTCCCAGGAGATCCTGAATTGTTTAAGGTGAGCAGGGGTCAGATGCAGCAAGGCAGCAACATTGGGGAATTCTGCACACATTCAATTCAGAATGGGCTCATATTTTCTCTTTATATGTTTCTATGTTCTATTAATAATAAAATCTGGCTTTATGAGGTTTGCAAATCACTGGATTCTGGTTTCATCTATATTCCACACAGCTACACAACCTTTTCACAATTGGGTTGTATTTGGCAGCATGGAGCCGTTTTCAGCAGTTGTTATTCTGGGATTCATGACTTTATTCAGAGCAAAGTATAAAACACGACACTTCCTCCTCACACTGCTGAATATTAGAATGGAAATGTGCCAAAGCTGAGCAACCATGAAAAGTTACAGTCATTTAGTATTTCATGGTGACACACTGAATATGCCACGGCTCCAAGGTTCCACCGTTTAAACTCACAGCTTCAAAAAGGGAGGAAATAAAAAAGGGGATAATTTATGGGGAATGATCAGAGGAGCAGGGTCCAGGAACCAGGTTTCACTCTCAGTGAGAGTTTGCTAACTGTGAGATGAGGAAGAGACAAAGAGTTAAGCTCAACTCTGCATCAGTTACTGTGGTACTCAACCTGCTGGCCGGCAGGTTTTCTTTAACAAATTCGGAGTTTCTCCCTGACTCCGCCTTCCTGCTGCAGCTGAACCAGCTGACGGACACCCCTGTTCACAGAATTCATGTGTTTACAAACGTTGAAATCTTAGTTAGATGTTAGTTATTTTTCTTTTTAACAAGTGCTTTTATAATCAATGAGCCATCAGTGTAAGCGCAGAGACAGCGCTCACATCAGGGATTTATTATAGTCTCTGTGAGTCTGTGCACAACTTGAACTTCAGTATCTTGCCCGAGGATGTTTCAGCAGGTGGACTGGAGGAGACAGGTTCGATTATCTACTCTACAAGCTGAGTACAGCTGCTCAGCCCTACTAACTTACCACAATCGATGTGATATACTGTAACGTAACTGATGAGACGATTACTAACATGAAACATGGTCATACCTGTGGTCTCAGTTGATCCTCCTGAAGTTCCAGGAAGTGGTTACATTCCACTCTGGCCAAGAGCAGCTCAAAACCAACGAGCATGGCTTTGTCTGCATTAACATCCTCACTGAGCCTGTACTCACTGAAATGCATCAAACAGAACAGAGACAAAGTGATGAGGAGAGCAGAACCACAGACGACTGAGGTGGCTGCAGCTGTGCGGGTAGAGTCTGCTAATCGCAAGGTTGATACCTGTCTGCCAATTATTCTTGGGCAAGATACTGCAGGTTGGGCTCTGATGCATCCATCACAGTGCAAATCTTAGATAGAAAGCACTTAGGTACAGATAGTGTGTAAAATCTGAACTCGGGTTTTTACTTGGTCTCAGGAACCTTTGTAAGAAAAGTGATCCTATGAAAGTCAAGTCAAAGAACCTCGGCTGACCAAGGCGTGTGCTGGAGGTCAATAAAATAAAATATATTTATAAAAAAATATCCATCCATTCGCTTCCGCTCATCCTTTTCAGGGTCGCGGGGCGCTGGAGCCTATCCCAGCTGTCATATAAAAATATATTAAAAAGAAAAAAATCAGACTGTCTCCAGCTGCCTGCTGTGTTTTGGAGTCATTTATTCTGAGAGGGACACATATGATATATGAACAAGCTGAGTGTCTTGACACATGAAAACATTCTTGGGGAATTTTTGGAAAGCTTTGTATACACGTTGTGTCACCAGGTGTCGCTTGTTACGTGTCCACGTGTGGAATTAAAGTGGTAAATGAGCTGGACTTTTCTATTCTGAGCACTCAAACTGCTCTCTACTACAAGCCTCACTCGGTCACACATTCAGACCTGAGCACCAGTGGAATATTCACACACACACAGCTTTGGGATCGCGTCCATTTAACCCGCTCTACCTCCTGAGTCACAGCCACCCTAAGGAGTCTACGTTTGTCCTGACAAAGAGCTGTGCAAGGCTGCGACCTTGTGGATTAATGTCTACAGTTGGTGCGTCACTCTTGCGCTGGTTCTTACCATTGTTTGGGGTCTGTATGAGGCACATAACCAATGGAGGCCAGGACAGACTGTATGGTGGAATTGCTGAAAACTGGCTCAAGACAGTAAACAAATGGAGCCGTAAATGTCTGAAAGAGAAAGAAAACACAAACACGGTTCATCTGTTAGTACACAGGCTCAGTGATCACTTCCGTTTGGCCTGACACAGCTGTGAGCAGAAAAAAGATAAGCGTCACTGGGCTGTTGTGTGTCCACTCACTGCTACACAAGCAGATGTTGTGACACGGTGTGGTTCAGCTGAATGACATCTGCAGTCACAGTGTAACATGTCAAACGAGTATCAAGTGTACTCCTGTACAGAGCCGCTGTGCGGGAAACGCGGCGCGTCTTCTGACCTTTAGTGTCCTGATTTCCTTCTTCCATGGCTGCAGGAACAGGTTGACGCACAGAGTTTCCAGCACTTCTGAGGCTCTGATGAAGGCGGACAGGTGTTTCCTGAAGTCGCTCTGAGCCTCACAGCGCTCAGTCACAGCCTGGTAAAAGGGGAACATTGTGAAAGTCCCGCCGGTCTCCGCCTCGCTCAGTAGATACTGAGCCGCCCTCTTCTGCAGCTGGGGGTCGCGGCACGGCCCGACCTCTGCCCGCTCCTCCAGGTAACACTTGACATAGTCCGCGTACACGTCCCCGCGGGAAGGAGCCGGCCCTCCTGCTCCGGTACCGTCCTTCATGACCGCCACAGCGACGAGCCCCACCACCTCGGACTAACGAGGAAGTGTGGCAGTCCGACAGCACGACGAGGAAGTGAAAGCGACAGCGGCTCCTCCTCACGCGCCTCACGCCGTGTGCGGCACAGAGCGGCAGACTGGGAGCCACCGTGCCCGCCGACTACTGTCTCACACTACAGCTTCCCCGGGGCCAGGAACCACGCGGTTTGGACTGCTGCTTCTCACTGATACAAGGACGTGTTCGGTGTCGGGAGTGCTGAAGTAACGGTCAACTCATTTTCTTTATGACAAATTCATATTTCGAGCTTTTCAAACTACATCGCAAAACGTACCGGTGTGTTCTGATGTTTCCCAAATCTCAAGAAAGGCTGTTTTATTTTGAAAATAATCACCCGGATGTGATCATTTTCGTTTCCGGGATAACTGTGTGTCGCACTCGTGTTGGTGGTAAGGCTGTTTCCCCGTGCCTGTAAAAGCCACGCGTGAGAAACCGCGTGGTGACGGGGTTGTGTTTTAATGCCGTCCAGCTGATACAAGCCGGACATCCACGCGAACAGGAGCGCCCTCCACTACTTTGATCGTGAGTCACGTTTTTGCAGGAGCCGTTTAGACTTTTGTTTGGTCCGCTACGCTTGAGTCTGTGCCTCTTTCATACGTGGGTGCTTAAAAACACGCGAGTGGCCGTACAGCTGTGCCCACACTCACAGCTCTTGTTTTCTAGCCGTCCCTGCCTGATGAATGCCGCTGTCACAGAGTCGCTTCTGATCACCTGGATGTGCTGAAGAAATCATAGAGATGAGATGAACAGGAGTTCCTTCTGGGATGCCTGAAGATGGTGAAGGAAAGAAACAATAAGAGCCAGGCCACCGTCTGTCCCAGAGCTTTTGTTTGCTGCTGAGTGAAAAATCTGATTTCTGCTGCAAACTGTGTAGAAAATTGTCCAAATAAAGAAATTGGAGAAATGATGCTCCTAACAGAAAGCAATGAATGACACCGGTGTTATTAGTGGCGCAGTGAGGGGCTGAGCGGGCTTGGAAAAACAATAACATGAAGACTTTGAAGTTCGGTGCAAATGTGATGTATCATAGTTTAATACGAGGCTAGTAAAGGCGCCGTGGGGACATAGTGGTTGTAAGTTGTCACAGGAAGCTGGACACAGTGCTTTTCTGTTGTAAAAGGTGAGTGTAAAATGACGCTGTGGTTACCATGGTTACTAAAGCTGAGGGTGTGTCCTGCAGCAGGCGCGGAGAAGGCATGAAGGGCCACGGCGGCGGGTGGCAGGACGGTCGCCTCAGACAAAGAGTTGAGCAGGTACGTGTCTCTCCTCAGTCACCAGTGCGACCAAGACCAGTACAAAGTAATCAGATTACATGTTACTGAAACCAATGATGTCATCATTTGTGTTGCATGAGTTCTTTGAGCATCTGCTGTGTGTGTGTGTGTGTGAGAGACCCTGGCACTGCTTCACACTGTGTGGCCATCATCGAGCTGTCAAAACTATTGATGTTCCATAAATATAATGCCAGCGAGTGGATTTCATGATGTTTCCTGGTGATTTTCCTTGTGTCCACCACTTTGGTTACATGAATGTTGAACTGTGTTTTCAGTATCTGGGCTCCAGCAGCAGTGAATATGTGGATCTGTCAGCCATGGCCCTGGACCTTCAGAAACTGTACAGGCGAGTCATCTGTCCTGGCTCAAATAAGACACTCGAGCTTGTTCCACAAAGCTGAGATCTGCACGGCTGGTTCCAGTGAAGATATGTGGTGGTGTAAAAGCCCTGCATGTTGACTCTTCTTTGTCTGTGTTAAATCGGCTCTATTTTAATGCTTGAGTGGCTGACATGGTTTTAATGCATCACACTGCAGACCTGCATCTGTGAGGTTGGCTAATATCTGAAATTTATGAGCACATTTTCACAGACACTGATAACAGTGACACATACGGTCACTGGACTTGTCAGTTCGACAAATCTGGTCCTTAGTGGGTCTTAGAGTGGGGTCAGTGCTCATAAGGAGCTTGTTGGAGTTCCTTCAGCAGCAATAAGCTGAAGTAAAGGTGTTCTCCATCATTCTGTCATCATTGTGGATGAAGTTCTGTTCTCTGAGGTTTGCAGGCATGTGTTTGAAATGACCCTGTAACCTGTGTCAGACCGATGGGCAGCAGATCATTGCTGATGTCCTTCCACCTTGGCATTGTGTTAACACACACCTGAGTGCTGCTGTGTTCACACTGATCAGCTCATCAGCACCTGGCTGCTGCTGACCTCCCTCGTCCCTGTCAGAGTGTTACGCCGTGCTTTTTTCCTATTCGCTGCATCGGGCTTCATTTTTGTTAAAAAGAAATATGACATGTGGTTCTTTATTTCATTTTCAGACTTGGTAAAGACCAGATTGTTTTTTGTTTTTATCATGGCCTGAAAACCTTACTACTGAAAGGGGTTGTACCTCCTCTTTCACACCACTGAGCTCACTGAGGAGAGCAGAACAAGGTGTACAAAGACTCTGGAAACTCCGTCTTTGGGTTGAGAAAATCAGTGAAGAAACATCTGATCATTAGTCCATTGTTTATTGTCACAGAAAGCGTGAATCAGTTGTCTTTCCTGTGTCTGGTAGTCCGTTATATTAATTAGCTTCACCACTTTTTAATTACATTCCTTTTACATGCATGAGGTGAAGGACGGCTGGGATAGAATTGAAAATGCACATAAATCTGAGTCCGTGTCGGCCTTAGGTGCTTCCACCGCTTTGGTCCTGGTGACATGAAGTTATTGTGTCTTTAGGATGGACTATGGCAGAAGAAACAAGACGGCGTTCAGGATCCAGGTAGAGAAAGGTAAGAGAGCACGGTCTGTGTGGTTCTGCTGTTTGGACACATCTCGATTGATATTGAACAAGAAGGATGAATGATTCCACTGTAGCAGCAGGCTGGTTAAGGATGATCATGTTGAACCTTTTTAATGAAAAACAGGCAGGATCATTCAGGTTTTCCATCACAGGAAGTCTTGTCGTGCAGCGATATGACAAAAGCCCAGATGACCTCTGCAGCTTGTGTGTGTCTGTTACAGCCTAATGATTGTGCACTCAGTTTGACATGTATGGCTTTTCTAGTGTATGAAGCAGTCATTAAGGATTCTGGGCTGAACGAGCTGGAGAGCAAACACCTGGCTAAGAGAGCCAAGCACAGCCACCGTGACACTGGGTGAGGCCCTCTGCTTGTTGTGTCCTCTGCTGTTCTTCTGCTCTTTAAATGTGTAATTGATGTGCTCTAAATCTGTGTTTACAGTGACGAGAGTGGTAGCAGCAGCTCAGAGGAGGCTTCTGACAGTAATGAGAACATTGTAAGCACTAATTAGTGATGCGTGCGTGTGTGTGTGTGTGGATGCTCAGTCATCCAGGTAAGGAAATCCCAAAAAGTTGATTCTTTTCTCTGAACAGAATTTTAACCGACTTTAGCAAGGACTGCCTAAAGCTAGCACATGTGCACGAGCAAACAGCACGACTGATGGCTGCACCTGAGATTCAGATGCAGACAAAGCAGGATTACTCCTAAAAGTCTGCAAATGCAATCTTCATTTAAGGCTTCCCAGCAACAAAAATGCCCCAGAACCAGCTGCTCAGTGAACGGGTGAGACAGATTTGACATGCTAAAATTAAAAGAGATCCGACAGAGATCTTCTCGATGAGAGTAGCAAAAAGTGGAGAAAAACATCCTCGCAAAAGCTGCGAAAACTTTGTTGTGACGCCGAGGCAAAGCAGAGCTGCTGCGGACAAAAGCTTCAACTTGTCCCAGCAATGCAAAGCGCCCAGCATCCAACATCTGCATGGAGGAAAGGAAGGCACTCGCATCCCTTAGTAATGACAACAACAGTATCATGCATCCTGTCAAGCGTAGGTGCACCAACCAGAAAGACTATCATGAGAAATACTTATGAGCCCCTGAAAGAAGACCCAGGAAGTGGATAGACTGAAGCAGTTAGAACAAGACGATGCTGTTGACCGCAAGCTGCACCAAGGCTGAATGGTTTACCAAAGACACATTAACAGGGTGCACCTTTAAGACCGACTGTAACTCTGTCACCTATAACATCTCAAAGTTTCTGGCTTCGATCCTCAACCTGCTGCAGCTCTGAACACCACATCCAGAACACCCTGGATTTTATTGAGATGTCATTATGGAGGCAGAGGAAACAATAGTTCGATGGTCAGTGGTCATGATTTACATGTTAATGATGAAGAAGTTGAGCTCACAGCCTGTTGTTAGTCACCGTGCGAATGTTCAGCTGAGACTGAAGACGTCACCTGATGAGTGACGAAAACATCCAGATGAACAGAATCAACTTCTTGGGGCAGCGTGCGTGTGCGTGCGTGTGTGGTTTAGCACTAATTTGCTAATGACCTTTTTCTCCCTGTCACAGCCCACAAACCAAATGAACAGCTCTCTGTCGTCTCTGTACCGGAAAGGGAACGCTGCTACCAGCAGTCCTCGCAGCACAGCCACTGCTCCGCCTTCGGCTTCAGTGACCCTGGTCTCCAAAGGAGGCTGGTTTATTGATAGAGCTCCCGAGAAGAGCAGCACCATCATCGACCTTTGTGACGACCCGACCAAACAACCAGTAAATGTCTGTAACTAACATGTCTGCACAGATGAACCCTAGTAAGCGTCGTGTGATAATCATTAAGATGTGATGTGGTTGTGCTCTTTGGTGCTTGGAATTGCATCACAGTCAGTATTGCAAGTTGTTTGGCTTCAATAAGAAAAGTGCTGGTTGTGCCTGTCAGCTTTCTCTGCATGATTTCAGTCCCTCACATCACTGTGGAGGAGTTTTGAACCACTCCGCTTCAGTCCATGGCAAATGGACTGATTCTTATGTAGCGCTTTACTCTCCCGGAGTACTCAAAGCGCTCTATACAACACGCCACATTCAAGCACTTCTAAACACAAGTGCAACTAATAAACATTCACACACATTCACACTCCGATGGACGCATCGGAGAGCAATTTGGGGTTAATATTTTGCCCAAAGGTATTTGGCATGCAGACTGGGGAAGCCAGGAATCGAACCACCAACCTTCCAGTCAGTAGCTGATCTGCTCTGCCACAGCCACCCCTGGTCCATGGATGTTTGCAGGCAGCAAACTATCATTTATGCACATTTCTCTTAAGGTCCCGCCACAGCATTTCAATCAGGCTGAGGTCCAGCTCCGACTGGGTTCATCCCCGGCTCCCCAGTCTGGAAGTGTTCTTGGTCCTCACTAGGGCTGCCACAAACGATCATTTTGATAGTCGACTAGTCACCGATTATTTATGCGATTAGTCGACTAATCAGATCATCATCCATTGGCCGTAAAACTACAGCTTATTGCACCAGCAGCATCTGCTCTTATATAACTATCATTAGCTTACAGCTTTAAGTGTTTAAGGTCTGTGCTAACTAAAAATAAAGAAAAGATGATAGTTTATTAAATTTTAATGAAATTTGCAGATTGTTTCGGTGAAGTTTAATAAACTCCTTGCTATCTAAAATATAACAGGACACCGGAGTATATTCTCCAGCATCTCACACTTCTGATAATCAGCTGTCTGCTTGATGTTTATTCAGCTGTGTAAAAACTATAACTTTAATCTCAGACAAACTGATTTACTCAGGAACAAATAAAATACTAAAAAAAAAAAAGCCAAACAATAACATTTTAAGTTATCTAAGTGACTCATATATATTTAACCTGAGTAGCGAAAGACGGCGGTGGGTTTGAAAACGATTTGCGGGGAGTCCGGTGTTCTCACGGCTCTAGTTAGCCTAGCCCCCGCCTAGCTAACGAGCTAGTGGGTAACAGACGTCTCCGAAAACGTCGGAGCGCTTTTGAAAATATGCGGTGTCCTGATAAACTGAGCAGATATTTGAGGTTTACACAGCTACATTCTCGCCTGAAAATATGTTAAACGTTTATTTTGTGACCCAGAAAGAATAATAAGAGTAACATTAAAACTAACTAGCTGCCGCCATTGTTGGAAACTGCGCTGGGCCGCGCTATGAATTCTGGGACACAGCTTCTTCTTCTTCGGGGTTTAACGGTAGCTGACATCCTTGTACATGCAATGCTGCCATCTTCTGTTCCAGTCCGTTATTACACTCTTAAATCCTGCTATTATTCCTGCGTCTTTTGTGATCTTACAAAGCTTCAAACGACGCGTCGACTATTAAATCAGTCGTCGACGATTTTGATAGTCGACGTAATCGTGACTAGTCGACAAATCGTGGCAGCCCTAGTCCTCACTGAATTCTCAGTTGCACCAGTGCATTCACTGAAATGGGAATGTTATATTGAAGTGCTTAAGTATAGAAAAGGTATGTGAATGAGGATCATACTAGAAAGTGCTTTGAGTTCTCAAATGGAGTAAAAAAGTATTACTTGGATACCATTTATCAAGGTGTGGCAGCTCTGCCATTGTACTCTGTGCTGATATGCTGTGTTTGCCGCTCTTTGTTGTCCTCTGCCCAAAGGACGTTGGGCCTGATTTACTCACATTCACGTGGAATTGTTCTTACCCTGCGCAAAAAATGAGTTTGCATGCAAAATCACTGCTGCATGTATGAAAGGTGATTCTGGCCTATTTTGTTCTCACCATCACGTGTGAGTGAATCAGAATTGCACAAGGCCATTAGTTCTAAACAGTCTCATACAGTTCGCGGGCACTAGCTCCAATTTTCCTCTTGAAGGAAACGCGTTTACCTCCAAGTGAAGCGGAGAAAGCAGTGGCCAAGGCAAGAAACGAGGAAAAAATTAATAATAGTGTCTGAGGTCCAAGGACGAAGCAACAGGTCTCCACAGGAGTGAAGACCGTTTGGATATGGAAATGGATAAATACATACATGATATCATAGTGACACTGAGACGGTCACTGTGGCTCAAAAGTGAAGTGTGCAATCAAAGGTGGTGAGAAAATGGGTCACGGACAAGAAGCTGTTGAACGGCACTGCTTCTTTTATAGTGCTTTTGTCTCTACCTGAGCACTTTAGACAACATGCCTCCTTCACCTTTTTCTTTCTGTATGGAAGTACATTCATACTCCATCAGAGAGCAATTTGGCACTGGTGTGGAACTTACAGACTGGGAGCAGCCAGAATCACTAACCTTCCTTCGGTTGTTTACATATTTGTCCCACTTGAAGGTTTCAATCACCAAATAAATGTTAATATCAAAGATAACCTGAGTTACACATTTGAAATGTTTGTTTCATCCATTGAGGGAAAGACGTTATCCAGACCTACCTGGCCATGTGTGGGAAAGTAATTGCCCCTAAAACTAACCCTTGGCTGCAAGAACTGCCATCAAGCACTGGCAGTGAGTCTTTCACATCTCTGTGGTGAAGCTTTGCCCCACTTTGACCCAAGTTCAGCCACACTGGAGCACTGTCCATGCCAAAGCATCTCAATCAGATTTAGGCCCGACTTTGTTCGTTGCTTCTTTGAGCCAGTCAGAGGTGCACTTGATGCCGTGTGTTGGGTTATTTTCCTGCTGCGTAACCCAAGTGCTCTTGTCGGGTCATAAACTGATGGCCTGACATTCTCCTTCAAGATTTTCTGGTAGAGAGACAAATCTATGGACTATCCAGGCTTGAAGCAGCACCACTGTGTCTGACTGCTGGTATGAAATGCTGTGTTAGTTTGCTCTCATATGTAACGTGACTCAAGCTTCCAGTCTTTGTGTTGTTTTGGTCAGCAATGGTTTTCACCTTCAGCTCTCCACAGTTTTCTTCCCCTTGTTTCCTGGTTTTCTGGAGTCCCAGCCTTAGAAACGGCTCGGTATCCATCCTTTCCAGACACGGCAGTGTTTTGTCTTCCAGCAGGTTCTTTAGATCATAATGACGTGTTCCTTTTTTTTAGCTCTTTTAGTTTACTTCATTTTCTCAAATAAAGGACTTGATAAGAAATCACCTAACATGTAGCTGATTTCTTGAGCATGTCTGACAGTAAGCCTGCGTGTGGCGAAGCTGAACTGTGGTTGGACGCAGCGTTTCATGAGGGGGGCAATTACTTCCTCACACAGGCCACGGTAGACTTGGCTAGCTTTTCCCCATTAATAGATGAAGTCCACAGTTGTGTCATATTAACATTTGATGACATGAAACATGTAACTGTGACACATATGCAAAAAGAGACGGTATTTTGATCAGTATTTATGTCCTATGTTCACGTTACATGGCCTCCTCGCCTGTCACAAACAGACTGACGTGTCCATTCTGGAGGGGGACAGGTCTCACAAGAAGTCCAAAAAAAGGAGAAAGACTGCTGAAAGAAGTCCTGAAACCACAGAGACACACACGCTCAACAAGAAAGGTACCGCTTTGTGTAGTTTGTCAGTGCGATCATACAGCTACTGCAGTGCTTCCTGTGCATTAGATGGAGCGATTGTAAAGAGAGGCATCCACAGGCGGGAATAATTTGCTGTGCTGTTCAGAGATGCATTATGGGTAATCGCCGTGCCTCACTGAGCATGCACCTCGTGCAGTGGGTGGGAGCTAAGGTACGTCTCAGACGATATCTGGCTCCACTTTAAAAGGGTTCAGCTCCACCCCCCACAACATTTTCAGCCTTGCAGAAAAACTTGCATGCAAACATTTTTGACCCCTTATTTCTAATTCTATAAATAAGGTATGTGTTTCACTTCAGTTCCAATACGTCTGTTAGTATAAGACTTCACTGCAGTGGTTGTCAGCGTCTGTTTCTTTGCAGTCATTTTCTCTATGAATGATTCTTTAGCAAAGTCGCCCGAGCTGCACTACCCCACTTTGAAGTTTGAAGATGTTGGAGGAAATGAAGAGACGTTAGTGGTTAGTACCGTCGTCCTTGCTGCCTTGTCTGTAGCTACATTAGCTTCTTTGATTAAAGTGCATTGCTGTAACACAGCACGGCGTAAATGAAGAATGTGTTGACTGCACATGAAATTGTCCAGCTGGTGTTCACTCATTTCTATAAAAAACATTGCTGCAGGAAGTGTGTAAGCTGCTCATACACATGCGACACCCAGAGGTGTACCAGCAGCTGGGAATGGTTCCTCCGAGGGGCTTTCTGCTGCATGGACCACCTGGTTGTGGAAAGACCCTGCTGGCCCAGGCTGTGGCTGGGGTGAGTGCTGGACAATTCATATATAGAGATGCACCTCGGCATCCTTTCAGCCTGGTTTCATCACGTTTTGGCAACAAAGTGCTGCTACTTCTCTAACAGGGTCTGAGTATGGGTGACGTCCATGAAGGTGTTGTGCACTTAAATAAGCTGTGATTGTGTGTTTCAGGAGATGCACCTGCCCATGTTGAAGGTTTCTGCTCCAGAGCTGGTGTCCGGAGTGTCCGGGGAGTCTGAACAGAAGCTCAGGGAGCTGTTTGACCTCGCTGTGGTTAATACTGCTTTTTTTCCACTTTTACTTCCAATCGTTCCAGAAGTGTCCGGCTCGCTCCTGAGCCCGCACCTTATTTTAGCAGCGTGCTGGTGATTGACAGGCAGTCGAACGCAGCTGATCCTCAAAGCCGCAGCAACGCTCTAAGTTTAGATGGTTTGATGGAGCTGCAGGCTCACGGGTGCAGACGTGTTATGGTGTCAGAGAAAGTCCTCTTTGAATGTGGTTAAAAACTTGTATAGAGATCAAGGCGGTGCATGAATAAGCATGAGACCTGTGGCGTGACTGTAACAATGTAAAGCGAATGTAGTTTCTCTTCCTCCCTTGCAGAGTTCAGCTCCGTGTATCCTCTTCATAGATGAGATAGATGCCATCACCCCTAAAAGAGAGGTGGCCTCTAAAGATATGGAGAGGAGGATTGTAGCCCAGCTGCTAACCTGCATGGATGGTATGACATGCAATTCTCTTGTGGAAATACAAGCAGACTCACAAACATAAGCACTTATCAGGCTCGTCGCACCGGAACGCTCGTGTTCATTAACACCACACCTCGGCTTTCGCCAGCGGCGTCACGTTTTTTTGCACTCTGCCTGACAGATCTGAATAGTCTGGCAGTTCCGGCTCAGCTCCTGGTCGTCGGTGCCACCAACAGACCAGACTCCCTGGACCCCGCCCTCCGCAGAGCCGGCCGCTTCGACAGAGAGATCTGCATGGGTATCCCAGATGAAGCGGCACGTCTCAGGTCAGCTACACACAACTAGACGGACAAATTGGTGTTTCAGTTGTGCTTCGTGTCAACATTTCACGTTTACCTTTTGTACTTTCTTGACTGGTAGCCAAAGGCCATCAGGGCGGGAATGGGTGAGAAATTAAAGGAACAGCACCTTCCCTACTCGAGGTTCTCTCTGTTATTGGGAAACACTTGGGTCACTTTGGGTTCCAAGTAAAAGAAAATAGAGGTGACAGAGGCAGTGTCAGGGATCTAACAGTGACGTGAGCACATCACAGGCAGCCTGATCGATATTAGCTAACAACAAAGCAGGAATGTGAAGCAAGGTTTCCTTAATACGCTGCGTATGCTGACCTGTATCGTCCTGAAAAAACAGGGAAGCATACGTGCGACCTCTGTGGAAAGCAGAGCAGAACTGAATCACACCACGAACTCCAGTTCTGTGGCAGAAAGATGAGGTGATACTGAAGGAAGGGGTCGTGATTTGAATAACATGTCCATCACAGATGGCGATGAGATGCTCAGAGGATGCTGAGACCTAAAGCAAAGTGTTGGGCAGGTGGACGATCAGCACCGTGCCCGTTTGTGGAGCAGGGATTGTTGACACTTTTGGGTATTTACCACAGCAGTCTCTCGCTCGGCTCACGAGTACACAGTTTGAACGTGTTTGTTACTCTCCCAGGATCTTGAGGACGTTATGTCGAAAGCTGAAGCTGCCAGAGGACTTTGATTACCAGCAGCTGGCCCGACTCACCCCAGGCTACGTGGGTGCTGACCTCATGGCTTTGTGCCGCGAAGCTGCCATGAGTGCTGTAAACAGGGTGCTGCTGGAAACGAGGGGGCCTCCGCACAGCCAAAGCCAGACATCTGCTAAAGAACCGTTAGCTTTGACAGACGTCACGTCAGAACAACAACAAGCGACCGACGCCAACCCCGTGCCTCAGGAGGAGCCGGGACAGAATCATCAGCAGGTACGAGGAGCTCCGGGACGGTCTCAAACGTTACTCAGCACGATGATCGTTCTTAAATAATGAGGACTACAGACTTGCTGCTTATTTGTTTTTCTTATGAGCTCTTGTCAGTGTTAGTATATGAGATCAGAGTGAGAGATGCCTGCAGGTGCTGTTAAAGCTGTCGTTACTGCTCATGTTTGGATGACTCGGGCTAACAGAACTGCTGTTCTCAGAGCACGAACACAGATCTTTGCATGTTTTACAGAAATACTCACTTAAGAAGTTTGAACTTGACATAGATTAGAGCCAAACTGAGGCGAGCGGCGCACACAGATCTGTATGGCTCATATCACACAGCAGACACACCTTCAGTGTGGCAGGCTGTTAAATATGTTGGTGCTGCTTCAACCACAGCACGTGTACGCGTCGCTGCCCTGTTTTTGTGGAGATGCCACACTCACTGTTGTGCTGCATTTGAATGCAAAACGACTCGACGGGATTTCCTGCCTCTGCGTTGCCCTGACGTGTTATGTGCTGCGTCCAGCAGGGGGAGCTGTGGAGCGTGCTGTGCCTGCTGAAGAGCACAGAGACCCTATCAGAGGAGAAGCTGGCTGGCTTGTCCATTCTCATGTCAGATTTCCAGCTCTCTCTGGCTAGTGTGCAGCCCTCAGCTAAGAGGGAAGGATTTGCCACAGTGCCTGATGTCACCTGGGAAGATGTGGGAGCGCTGCAGGATGTCCGAGAGGAGCTCACCATGGCTATACTGGTAAACACATGGATTTCAGAATAAGCCATGACCCTTTTATTTTATTGTCTTTTATTATACTACTGTCCTCTGTTCTCTCACACGTTACCTGTGTTTGAGCTGGTTCAGCCTCACTCGTCTCTGATCAGTGTTAGCACAGATAACACAGCCGTGTGTGCCCTGCAGGCTCCAGTGCGTTCTCCAGAGCAGTTCAGAGCTCTGGGGCTGAGCGCTCCGTCTGGGGTGCTGCTGGCTGGACCTCCAGGATGTGGAAAAACCCTGCTGGCCAAGGTTGTCCCGCCCACCGACACATACACGAGCATCATCTGTTTTCATAGCACAGCATAGTTATGAAAATCTGAGTGATGAATTTTAAACATGTTCAAACCAAATCGATTATCATTTATTTATTTTATATGTAACTTTAATATGAAGTAAATCAGGACATTCGGTCTCTTTCTGAGGATGAAGTAGGGTCACTGTCAGTATCAGTCACACGTCTCTGTGGAGACTGGACAAACACACTTAACTTAGCATAAGGCCTATGGCTAACTTGGCTCTGTCATGCTGCTCATTTTCTCAGCGTGCCTCACTGAATGCTTCTATTCTCTTTCCTGGCAGGCCGTAGCCAACGAGTCAGGCCTCAACTTCATCTCTGTCAAAGGACCAGAGCTGCTCAACATGGTAAGTCACTGAGCTGGAGAGCATGCTGCTGTGCTGGCCTCAGCCTGTGCATTGCTGCATTGTTTTGGAGAGTCGTAGCAGAGCCAAGAAACATGCCTCTGAGGGTTTGTCCCGAACCACCAGCCACACATGCCTGCATATTATCTGCATATCTGGATTCTCATTTCTGTTGATTTCTTTATAAGTGTGCTGAATAAAAGTCGACCGTCTGTGTCGACCTCAGAGCTGACTTGTGCTCTGTGTTTGCAGTATGTGGGAGAGAGCGAGCGGGCTGTCAGACAGGTCTTCCAAAGAGGACGCAACTCTGCTCCTTGTGTGATCTTCTTTGACGAGATCGACGCACTGTGTCCACGCCGCTCAGGCCACGAGGTAAGATCATAATGTTAGCATGTCAGGAAAGTGTGATTTCATTTAAACTGTATGTTCCCATTAGACACACAAAGCCCTGTGGAACTCCATGACTTGTGGTTAAGAAGACTCCCCATTTACATATCTGTCAGATGTTATTCAAACCAATGCAGGCCATTTCCTTTCACAGCCAGTGTGTCTCTCTGTAGTAACATACCGTGGTTGACAGTATCAAACGCTGCACCAAGCAGGACAAGCACTTCGTTTTTAATACCTCTGTGGGCTCATCTTCCCTTTTATGTATTTATCTATGAATTTCTGTTATTATTCACATGTGCATGTTGTTGAAATCTCCCAATTCTTTGAATCTTTGGGCTGAAGGAAGGACAGTACTCGGTGTATTTATGCTCAATCAACAATACTTTATTTCCATACAATTCAACACTTAAGAGCATAAGGACCATCATGATGGGGAGACATGCCTGAAGAGGGTCACCGCAAGTCTCAAACTGGTGACGGGCTACTAAGCTTCTTATAGCCGCTAGTGGCCCCCACCTAGTCGTAAAAGCCCAAACATTCACATTCTTTCTCTCATACGGCGCCTAAGTTATGACCTCGGCTCCCTGTCTTTCTGCTCTCTGTAAGGTGGGGGTCTGGAATGTGGTCCATCTCCCCTGTCTTATACACAGAGTCTCCTGCTTACAACCTTCTTTTTATGATTCAACAATAAAGCATGTCAAGAAAACAGTGTAACACATTCCCAGCAGATCAAGGATACAGAGTGATGCACACTTATCTAATGAACTAATAAGTGAATATTAGGGGTGCAACGATACACAAAATTCACGGTTCGGTTCGGTTCGATACTTTGGTGTCACGGTTCGATATTTTTTCGATACAAAAAAATGTTCATGCCTTTTTAATTTGTCATTTATTAAAATTATAAATATATATTTTAACTCAAAAGTACAGTTTTTAAATTTAACCCTAACCCTTGTGCGTGTTTTTTATTTTGACAGCGAATGCGCACCTGCGGACCACTTATGTGCAGCCCTGGTTATTTAGCTCATCATATTGCAGCCACAGAAATTCTTTTGTCCATGAAACCATAAAGCTGCACTTTCTTTTTGCCTCATAGTCTGATTTGTCATAACTTCTCCGTTTTGTGGTGAGCTTTTCTTTGGCTGTCACTTCTTCACCCTGACCTGTCTTATTTGGCTCAGCAGAACTGAAATGCTTTTACACACTCACTCACATAAGCTCAGCGATTCTCTGCGCGATCAACCTCTCACATGTTTAAGCTTGCTGCGGGAGATTTCACTTGTCATGTTTGCATAGTAAGCTAACGATTAATAAGACGATGTCAGAGGAATTGGTGCACAAATTATCATCACTCACAGATCAGTGCTGTCGCTCTCTATACACAGTTCGCAGGATTGCAAAGTGAAAGCAAAAAAACAAGCGCAAATTCAAACGCGATTTCAATATGTCACATATTGACAGTGGCTCACCGATGCCAATGACATAATTACCCAGCTACATTTCTGAAAGAATGCAAAAGCATTGACATATATTTTTCCTACAATAGCCCGACGGGCAGGGCAGAGATAGATTTTTGTAGCCCGACTGAAAAAATCACTAGCCCCAGGACGTCGGGCTAGCGATATTGCAAGCCCTGTATCTGATTGAGGAATCACTCATCTTTGGAAAAGAGAGTTTATTACAGAGAAATGGCTCTTTCCAAAATAAAAGCTATACTATCCGCTTCTTCTGGGCTATATTCTCAGCAGCATAAGGAGAATCATGTGCTAACAGCTGTCTAAATGACTCGGCTAAAGTTTGTAGCATGCATGCTTGTTGTTTTTGTCTTTGCACTAGGATGATGTCGGTGTAAATGTGCAGTCATATTCGTTGTGTTCCCACTAGTGCTTTCAGGTTAATCTCGTTGAAATGACCTTAACGCCACAACACGGCGAATCTCTGTTAACGAGCTACCGCCGATCGCCCCGTGCATGGGGCTAGACGGCCAACACGTTAACGAGCTAACTGCGCTAACACACTAGTTCACACCCATGTAATTGAGCATTGCATGGCACATCCAACATACTGTTTTACTTTAGTCCATGACTCGCTTACCTTCAGGGTCATACGTCACATGAAAACCAAAATAATTCCAAACGCCAGATCTGAATGAGGGTGGGGGAGGTCCATGTTGCAAGGAGAGCTTAACTTCTGTCTCGCTAGCTTGCCCTGCGCTCTTCCTTCTGACTATGCTGTCTGTGTTGAGCGCTCAGTGAATCTGCGTTCGACTACTCCGCCTAGGCTGCACTGTCGAGCCTAGGCGGAGTAGTCGAACGCAGATTCACTGAGCGCTCAACACAGACAGCATCGTCAGAAGGAAAGTTGATAAAATAAATTACAAATGTTGTATTGTTCGATACATATGCGTACCGAACCGAAAGCACTGTATCGAACGGTTCAATATCGATACGAATATCGTTGCACCCCTAGTGAATATGTTCTGTTAACTCAAAAGTATAATGAGAACTAGACTACATACACAGCACACCATCTAAACTAAAGGATAATATATGACCTACAGCTGTTATCATAATTCAACTACTTTAACTACATATATAAGATAACATATAATAACAGAATAATCTCACAATGTGCAACATGCCAATGCCAGCACTGAGAGGCAGGAAGAGAAAGGGGGAGAAAATCTAAAAAAACAACCGCCCCCCCACAGCAGGCGTGAACTGTCTTTGTTTGTGTTCAGTCAGGAGCCAGTGTGCGGGTCGTCAACCAGCTGCTTACAGAGATGGACGGCTTGGAGAGTCGACGGCAGGTCTTCATCATGGCTGCCACTAACAGACCAGGTATGGAGACGTATTACCATAACAGCACGCCTCAAGGAGCTGCTTGGCCATGGAAACCCAGGCTGTGAAGCTCCTGGTTCACTGTTTGTGTGTTGATGTTTAAACTAAAGGAGCTCGGCAGAGCGCTGTGCACCGCCGTACGTGTCCACCACTTTGAGTTGCTTCTGTTTTTCAGTATGTTTAAGCAATGCTGTTGCTTCCACTAGATGTCAGCTGAATGTGGAATATCGAGGAGAGAGAAAATCTTACAGTATTACAGTGCCACCTTATTTCATTGAGAATAACCCATTCTTTCACAAAGGCTTGTAAAGGCAGCTGCATGACTGGACTCTACACAATGGGACTGAAAACTACTAAATCCAAAGAGTAACAGGTGTGGCCGAGGACTTTTGCTCATATAGAGTAACTGGAGACTGAAAATGGGTTTTGCTGAGGACATTTACTGATGACAAAGTTAAAGTGTTTGTAGAATTTGGGAAGTTAGATGCATGGAACAGGAAGCGGATTTAGGTTAAAAAGAATACTTTGAGCACATTCTTCTTTAAATGATTTGAAATGGCAGGTTTTTACTGTTACAATGTTCTGTTTTATCACCAGATATCATCGACCCTGCTGTACTGAGACCAGGCCGTCTGGATAAAACCTTGTATGTGGGTCTGCCACCACCAGCAGACCGCCATACCATCCTGCATACAATCACTAAAGTAGGAAATGGACCGTTTCTATTCAGATGAAATGAAAAAGTGTGCATTATATATTGTATACTATCAAATAGAGAACAAAGGGGAAACAAACACATTAAACAGTTATGTTGGTGCACTGATGACTGTATTTTAAAATCTAGCTGACACTGAAAATATCCTGCCACATACTGCTGATTAAGGACATTATAGAAAAGCTGTTGATCAACTTCACTGCTCCATGTTTAGGGGGGGACCAGACCTCAGCTGGAGCAGGATGTCAGCCTTGAAGAGATTGCACGAGATAAGCGCTGCGATGGCTTCAGGTAGGTTTGAGCCGTGGAGCAGCAGTGTGGCTGCAAAGCCTTCTGTTCTAGCTTGCAGTGTTCAAACTGCACTGACACATAAACAGCACTGAAAAGAGTGAAATCTGATCCACACTAAAGGTGTGTGTGTGTTTTGACGTAGTGGAGCTGACCTGACTGCATTGGTGAGGGAGGCGTCTCTTAATGCCCTGAGGACCTACCTGAAGTCCCAGCCTTCCTCGGCTGCATCTCCTGGTAACTGAACTCGTCCTCTGCATGCCTGCACAGTGTTTAGCTCCACAGCTGTAGTCCTCCTGTGGGTCTGCAGGTAGTCACCAAACACATTCCCATGGTTTCACTTTACTTTAGCACGTTACGGTCTAGTTAGTGCATGGACTCAGTTTAATTCAGTTCAGTTTTGTTAATATTACACCAAATCACAGCAACAGTCGCCTCAAAGCGCTTTAATATTGACCCTACAATAACATATACAAGAGAACACTGTATGCAGTATATCAAACTTTCATATTCCAACTCAAATAACAACAATAAGCTGGCCTACGAGGTGCAACCGAGACCTACCTGGGTTTTCACTGAAGATTATTTTTAGTGATTTATAAACGTAAAGAAGAAACAATCATAGCACCTGTATTCCCTCTTCTTTCTATTGATTTCTGTTTCCTCTTTAGTACAGCTAACGATTGTTGTGCTATCAAAAAGTAAAACACGATTCACAGTTGCACTGAAACTAGCTAATTACACTCATGCATGTCCATTCTGTTCGCCTCTACGCTCCACACAGGCCACACACATTCGTCTGGCTCTGCTGCTGACATCAGAGTGAGCAAGGACAACTTTGAGGATGCCTTCGGGAAGGTCCGACCGTCTGTGTCCACAAAGGTAATAAAGCATGGTCACATTTTGGGAATGTATTTTCAATCAGGATCTAGATGGATCCAAATTCTCAGACGTGTCCTGCAAGTACAGTGGTGAAAAAAGGTTAACATACCATGATATATGTTTAAGTGATTAGGTCTTAGAGTCAATACATATCAACAACACCATGTGGCCTGTGATTTTTATTTATATGAAATTTGCCTGTATGTAGGTACGTACTGTGTAGTATCGTGATATTTTGTATCGATACAGGGACAGCAGAAATCGATATTTTGTTACAAAAAAAGTTTTTGTGCTCTGACTTCAGAGCATGTTGATCCTTTTCTGAGCAACAATCCTGACATTCCTTCACTGTCCAAATGTGTTTAACTTTAAGACATGTTTTATTTTAATTAAGTTTAAAACTTTTTTATTTAATGTAAAATTATATTTTGTTTTAATTTACTTTCAAATTCTTCAGGGGCTGCATAGTTTTCATAAATTGCATAGTTCAGAATAGCTGTAATTGTACCAGATGGTTGCATTCAGTTAAGTTGGACTAGACTGTAATACAAACCGTTCAGTTTGTCAACAATAAAACTGACTGAGATGAGAGAAAGACTGAGTGTGAGACTTTGATATTAGATAAAATGAATATTGATAAAGTTTACCTTTATGTACAGAATCTGAATATCGCAAAATATTTTAAAAAATTGCAATAATATCGTATCGTGCGTTAAGTATTGTGATAATATCGTATCGTGGGATGTATGGTGATTCCCACCTCTAATATATATATAGATAGATAGAAATAAAATGTGTGTGTAAAAAAAGCAGGTCAGGGAGAGGCAGCTGCCAGTCTTATCACACCTCATAGTTGACTGCCAGCGCTCCTCTCTCTCCCCATAACTCATGCTGCCAGAGTCCATTACTCTGGCAGCATTCCACATGCTGCTGATAAGAAGTGTTTGTCACAGCAGACTGAACTGGCCTCAGTCACAGTCCCGCAACCTACCTGAACCGGTCTGACTCGTCACGCTAAACACTGCATGCCAAAAAACTCTGCAGTACTAACCTACAAACCGAATGTCAATGTGATCATTACTCAGGTAACTGTTTAAAATAAGTGTGGACTGAGTGAGTGACAGAGAAACGGAGACGAGCTGTTCAACTTTTGTTTCTGTGTGAAAACCACAAACGTGCACTGACTGTGTGTGTGTGTTCCTTGTGTAGGACCAGAGGATATATGAGCAGCTGAGAGAGTCCCTCAGATGACTGCCAGACCAAGAAAACATCAGCCCCACTCACAAGTGATTGAATAATATTGTAGTGTATATACAGGTATAATACTTTTCTATTAAAGTTTGACAGACGCGACTTGCACGTGTTCTTTCAGCTGGAGCACACCGACTCTACGAGCCGCTGCTTTGTCTTTGAAAAACGAGCTGAGAGGCTTAAAAATGCAACAGCGTGGGTGCCGACTAAACGCAGCAGCACAGCTCTGATTACTACAAGGCAGAGGAGTACTTACTACTGCATCGCTATAAATTATATTGTAGAAAAAGGTGGGGGGGGGTTGCAAATGAATTTAACAGGGAAGCCTTTAAACATTCTGTATTCAACATAAAACTGTAAAACGTGTCAGGTTAATGCTGAACGTGCCAGCCCAGGACACCCACACTAAGGGGTTCCTCAACTCAAAAGGTTAATACATTCATTTTGAATTACACCGAGCACCAGATTCACATGGAAGACGATGTCAGAAGGTCGCTGCTGAGGAGGCTGGCTCGTCTGAGTGCTTTATCAAAGCATGCTGATGAAGGCTGCAAAGGAAGTGCAGCAAGAGGTGCTCAAGCAACAGCGCTGACTGAAGGGAAAGTGTCAGCTCAGGAATTTGTATTGAGACTGCTGTCAGTGGGAGGAGAGGGACAGGCACTGCAACGGTCTCACAGGCGATATCAAGCCAGCCCTGAACCAAAGAGAAACAACTGGCCTGTAGTTTAGTGCTCCAAAGTCCTCTTCCCACATCAAAGTCATTTCTTTTTTAAAGATTTACTTTTGGCCCTTTTCCAGACACCCTCAATATATGCAGTGAAGAGTGACAGGACAGTAGAGATTGGGCGGAACAAAAACCCATGCCGGCCAGCCGCCTCCCCATCCCAGTGAGCCAAACCGGCGCCCCACATGAAAGTATATTTCTAAATGGAAACTTGGAGGTGTCTAAAGTGCCAAAACTACCAAATGCTTTACTAACTGGCGTGGGGATCATTTTTTAGTTTTCACTCTTTTCCATTTCTATATTTATATACATATAAATAAGTGTTCAAGGTGCATTCTCCTACTTTGCTTCCATAAGCTGTAAAATCAGACAATGGATTTCTTTCTTCAAGTTTATCACTGGCTAAAATGAGCAGCCACCTGACACACAGAGAGGACACGAAGGACCAAGACGTTTGTTTTCCAGAGTTTAATGTGACGCTGGTCTCTTTAAGGAGGAAGCAAACAGTGTGAAACATACAGCACAGTACAGAAGTGACAGGCCTGCTCCAAGCACACAGCACAAAACAGTGAGTGCACTCCTCTGCGTTTTACATCCAGAGATGTCCCACAGTGAAATCATAACAGCACCACAGTCGCCTCAGTACTGTCCACCTCATTCAGTTCAACATAAGTAAATGTGCAGGCTTAAAACATAAAGTAAAGCTAATTGTTTTAACACTTTCATCTTTTAAAGTCTTGCTCAAGAAGCAATCAACTGAGTTAAGATCACAATCATGGAAAACAAAGCTCTGGTGATCAGTTACATATGCATGTCACAAGCTCAGACATTTTCAGTCACAGGTTGGATCTTGTTGAGGATGGGCCGGGAGCCATTACAGGCCACAAAGTGTGAACATCTAAATTTCGCTTTTATGTTGGCTTTAAATGTGCATAGATGCATCACTCACAAGAAATTCAATTTATATGGAAGGAAGTTACATTTAAATACACTGTGTTTGAGCTCTAAAGTGGAAGAAAACATCTGGTTGGATCCAGCTGCTTTGCACAGCCAGCTGTGATGCTTTACTTCAGCAGAGGAATCTGTGGGGCTGGCTGCACAAAGACCTCATACTCTAACAGTTCGACTAGCGGGACAGGACGCAGACATGGAAGTTGCAGAGATCACTCCGTTAAAAAGGAAGTCCAGTCTGAATGAAGCCTCTTTGTAACAGCAAGGGTGTGTCAGAGAGAAGTGCTGCATTGTGTTAGCCCTGGGTGGACTGGCAGCCCGCCCCGGAGTTACCCTACCCCCAGTATCCGCACACAGGCTCCAGGGCCCCCACCACCTGACTTTGAGAAGCACTCAGGAAAAGTATGAATGAAGCTTTACTTTTTCGGATATCTGAACCGATTCATAGCTGTTCAGATATCAGGTCTCTGTGCAGCCAGTCCTATATTTGTCCTCGCTCTACAACACCAACAAATTAAAGCCCAGCACCACCCGTTTTTGGACCTGTTCTGTGCACACTCAGCACCTCATCCCTCTAGTCAGTTTAGCCCACATGTGGAATGCACTCATCTGCAGAAGCTGTTAATTTTTTCAAAGTGGAAAGGCTGCCTTTACAGCGGACACACAGCAGTGTTCCCACAGTGGCGTTACTCCTGTTTGACCTCTCCCTTCAGCTTTCTCTTGATTCGTGAATATGGGCTTATGGTATCGTCCATGATGAAGTCATATAGGACCTTCACCCAAGATGTGTACTGAGGCAGGTCAGCGTAATACTCTGCAGCAATTTCCTTTACCTGAAAACAAAACACAAGAAATGGACACATCACAACTTTCTCCATTTACTCACTATACAATTTTCTTTCATGCTTGAGACATAATGATTTTACTGTTTCTGCACAAATTACACTGGTGGTGGTGAAATCAAACTCCTGTGAAAGCCTGCTGCTCACAGATAACTTCATGTTCCTTTAGGATTTTCAATGCTGATTTCAGTTTCTTTCATATCTCAGGTTACAGAGGGGCAGGGATCCTTTATTGTTCTCCTGAGTACATTCAATCACAATATTCTGTATAATTTTAATATTGAACCAAATCAAATCATGGAGTACAGCTTTACTGTTCTATTAGGCAGGTTTTATGCGACAAATCTAGTTCTCGGCTGAAGAATGTTTTTAACCATTGCAGTTTCTCTCTCAGAACGACTGCCTAAACCATCTGTTGACTTTGCATGTGTACACAACAATGTGACATTAGCAGGGAACTAACTCCAGTGGTCAGGATGTGTGGGTAACAACCTGCACTGTCTCTGAACTTTACTCACCATGGGCAGCCTGCGTCCTGGGATGCTGGGGAAGTCATGGTGCTCATTGTGGTAACCCACATTGAAGGTGAGCAGATTGAGAGAGCCGTAATAAGAGTAGGTCTCGTGACCCTTCAGGAACATGTAGTGCTCAGCTATGAAGTGGCCAGAAATTGGATGCAAGCCCATTCCCAGCATGGAGCCAGCCAACATGTAGACCACAGGCTTAGCCCCCCACAGCCAGTAGAGCAGAACATTGAAGGTGACCTGGAAAGCCACATTGGTCATCTCAAGCTGAGTGATGGGTTTAGGGTTAATGCAAAGGGGCCGTATAGCATAGAAAAGTGGCTGCAGAATAATCCAGATAAACTTGCGAAAGCGAGTGCAGAAAAACCAGCCTTCAAAATCAGTGGGGATATCTACATCAATCCCATCTCCACCCAGGTAGCGATGATGATCCAGGTGATAGCGTTTGAAAGACGCAGAGTAGGGCAGGCCGATCGGCAGGTTGGCAAAGATGGCAAAGTAGCGGTTCCACATGGCTTTGTTATTTCCAAATGCTGTATTGTGGGAGATCTCGTGAATAGCAAGGGTCATTGAGTGGTTGATGCAACTGCCAAATGCATAAGTCCAAAACAGAACCCATTTCCAGTCCAAGTCCTTGACCAGGTAGAAAGCTACAAACTGTATCACCACCATCATGCACACGATCCACTTCAACCTCGGGTCAGGACCCATCAGCGTTTTGATTTTTGGATATTTGGCTGCAAGATAAACACAGGAGACTCAAAGTCAGTTCAGTCAACATTCAAATGCTGAAAAGAAGACAATCGCAACCTCACGAGGTAAAGCTGCGCTCCTAATTAAACGTTACACTCTTCATACAAAGTTGTAGACAATGATATCCTTGAATTAAGACTATTTATGAATTTGGAACACATGTATCCTTGTTAAATTTGAAAAACACTACTGCATTTTGCTAATCAGTCATTTAAAACTGCTGCCATAAATAGTATTTCGATCTTATTTTAATGGCTGACTCAAGAATAATAAACACTTCAGGACACTTTAAGAGACTTGCTGAAGACAGTGTTTCGCTCAAGCCTTTTCCACAGGTTCATGTGATTAAACATGTTTCATTTACATTAAAGCATCACATTTTTTCCATAAAAAAAAAGAAAAAAAAAAAGCATAGATTACAAAACCAAATTTGGTCAAGGCAATGTTAAAACAGCAACAACCCCCACCACTTAATTAGTGACCTGGGTGTCGATTCTCTCTGTATCTTCCTGTCCTTTCATAAAACCTTTGACCCCAACACCACAAAGCTAATATCAGAATCAGAATACTTTATTGATCCCTGGGGGAAATTATTTTTTGTTACAGTACTCCATTATAAACCAACATTAAGACAAGACAGACAATACACTAACTAAGAATAGTACAATATATACATATATATACATGCATACATAAGTCACTCATAAATAAATAGCTGGAAAAGAAACATGTGTAGTTGTAGCAGCAAACAGTGTGTTAAGTGGATGCGTTGTACAGGGAGATGGCCACAGGCAGGAATGATTTCCTGTGTCGTTCAGTGGTGCTTTTCGGTAATCTCAGTCTCTCACTGAACGTGCTCCTGTGACTGACCAACATGTCATGGAGTGGGTGGGAGGTGTTATCCAACATTGTCTTTATCTTGGACAGCATCCGCCTCTCCGACACCACCTTGAGGGTGTCCAGCTCCATCCCCACAACATTGCTGGCCTTACGGATTAGTTTATTAAGTCTGTTGGCATCTGCGACCCTCAGCCTGCTCCCCCAGCATGCAACAGCATAGAGGATCGCACTGGCCACCACAGACTCATAGAAAATCCTCAGCATTTTCTGGCAGATGTTGAAGGACCTCAGTCGCCTCAAAAAATAGAGACGACTCTGGCCCTTCCTGTAAAGTGCTGTGGTGTTTTTAGCCCAGTCCAGTTTATTGTCAATGTGAACTCCAAGGTATTTATAGTCCTCCACAATGTCCACACTGACCCCCTGGATTGAAACAGGGGTCAAGTGTTTCCTGGTCTTCCTGAAGTCCACGATCAGTTCCTTGGTCTTTGCCACGTTGAGCTGCAGATGATTCTGCTCACACACGTGACAAAGGAGTCGACCACAGCCCGGTACTCTGTCTCATCATCCCTGCTGATGCATCCAACCACCGCAGAGTCATCAGAAAACTTCTGAAGATGGAGGTCTCTGTGCAGTGGCTGAAGTCTGTGGTGTAGAGGGTGAAGAGGAAGGGGGAGAGGACAGTCCCCTGTGGTGCCCCTGTGTTGCTGATCACCTTGTCAGACACACACTGTGGGAGACGTACATATTGTGGTCTTCCTGTCAGGTAATCAACAATCCAGGACACCAGAGAAGCATCCACCTGCATCGCTGCTAACTTATCACCCAGGAGGGTCGGCCTGATGGTGTTGAAAGCACTGGAAAAGTCAAAAAACATGACCCTCACAGTGCTCGCCGGCTGGTCCAGATGGGTGTAGACACGATTGAGCAGGTAGATGATGGCGTCCTCAGTTCCGAGACGAGGCTGATAAGCGAACTGAAGGGGATCCAGATGTGGTCTTACTATGGGTCGCAGCTGGTCCAGGATGAGCCTTTCCAGGGTCTTCATGATGTGGGAGGTCAGTGCCACGGGCCTGTAATCCTGGGGGCCACTGGGACGTGGCGTCTTTGGTACAGGGACGAGGCATGATGTCTTCCACATCACCGGGACCCTCTGCAGACTCAGACTCAGTTTCAACTCGTCGGCTCTATTCTCACCTCCCTCAGCTCCCCTGCTGTTGGTTGGCCTGAATCCAGTGATGGTCTTCATGCCCCTCCACACCTCTCTCATGCTGTTCTGCTGGAGTTTCCACTCCAGCTTCCTCCTGTAATTGTCCTTAGCCTCTCTGATCTTGTCCTTTAGTAACACCTGGATCTTCCTCACTTCCTCTTTGTTGCCCCCTCTGAAAGCCCTCTTCTTCTTGTTGAGGAGGGCTTTGATGTTCTTAGTCACCCACGGCTTGTTATTTGGGTAACAATGAACAGTCTGAGCTGGAACAATGGAGTCGGTGCAGAAAGTTATGTAGCCTGTGATTAGGGCTGCCACAAACGATTATTTTGATAGTCGACTAGTCACCGATTATTTTTGCGATTAGTCGACTAATCAGATCATCATCCATTGGACGTACAGCGTACAGCTTATTGCACCAGCAGCATCTGCTCTTATATAACTATCATTAGCTTACAGCTTGAAGTGTTTGTGCTAACTAAAAATAAAGACAAGATGGTAGTTTATTAATTTTTAATGAAATTTGCAGATTGTTTCGGTGAAGTTTAATAAACTCCTTGCTTTCTAAAATATAACAGGACACCGGAGTATATTCTCCAGCGTCTCACACTTCTGATAATCAGCTGTCTGCTTGACAGTTTTAGCTGTGCAAAAACTATAACTTTAATCTCAGCCAAACCGATTTACTCAGGAACAAATAAAATACTAAAGAAAGCCAAACAATAACATTTAAGTTATCTAAGTGACTTATATATATGTTTAACCTGACTAGCGAAAGACGGCGGTGGGTTTGAAAACGATTTGCCGGGAGTCCGGTGTTCTCACGGCTCTAGTTAGCCTTGCCCCCGGCTCGCTAACGAGCTAGTGGGTAACAGACGTCTCCGAAAACGTCGGAGCGCTTTTGAAAATATGCGGTGTCTTGATAAACTGAGCAGATATTTGAGGTTTACACAGCTACATTCTCGCCTGAAAATATGTTAAACGTTTATTTTGTGACCCAGAAAGAATAATAAGAGTAAAGTTAAAACTAACTAGCTGCCGCCATTGTTGACAACTGCGCTGGGCTGCGCTATGAATTCTGGGACACAGCTTCTTCTTCTTCGGGGTTTAACGGCAGCTGGCATCCTTGTACATGCAGTGCTGCCATCTTCTGTTTCAGTCCGTTATTACACTCTTAAATTCTACTACTCATTCCTGCGTCCTTTGTGATCTTATAAAGCTTCAAACGATGCATCGACTATTAAATTAGTCGTCGACGATTTTAATAGTCGACATAATCGTGACTAGTCGACTAATCGTGGCAGCCCTACCTGTGATACACTCAGTAAGCCCATTGATGTCCTCGGCGTGAGGCTCACAGAGTGTTTCCCAGTTGGTCAACTTGAAACAGCCCTGTAGTTCTGCTAAGGCCTCCTCTGACCACCTCCTAACAGTCCTGGTGGTCACAGGTTCCCTCCTCACAATTGGCACATAGCGGGGGGTGAGGTGAATCAGGTTATGATCTGACCTACCAAGTGGGGGGAGGGAGGAGGAGCTGTATGCATCCTTGACGTTAGCATACAGTAAGTCTAAAATTTTCTCTCCCCTGGTAGTCATGTTTTATAATCATGATACATTTGTACCTACATGACAGATGCATTTCAAAAATCCAAAAGATCCAGTTTAACATGTAAAGACAAACAGACTAGTTATAAACCCCAAGACTTATGGAAAAATACCCTTTGAAAGGTTATTGTACATAATTAGAACTATGCCTGGGGGGGGGGGGGGACACAAACTGAATTTATTTTGTGAAAATAAACATAATCAAAGAGATCTCCTTAGCTTTAGTCTGCTAAAGTATGTTACTACACCTTGCCTGATGGCGCTTTGATGGACAAGTTTATTGAGTTTACTAGAGCCTACAAGACTGAAAGCCAACGTTCAGCATATGACCTACAACACAGAAATACTTGAAAAGACTAAAACTAACACTGAAACTAATACTTAAACTAAAACTCAATGTGCTGCAATGGATTAAGTCCACAACTTAATCTGACTGAACTCCACTGACGTGCAATGAAAGGTGCAATAGAAATAAAATGGATTAAAAATTTGAATGACTCAAACCTTTAACAACCTCAGTCAAAACAAGACGAAAGCCAGCTCAAGCCACGTAAGTATAAGCTGTTGACTCATTTCAGATTCACTCAGGTTAAAAGAGCAAACTCACAGGGCCTCCAGGCTACATATATTTGCACAAAACGTGGGACCTTACAGCAGAGAGATGTGTCTCAACACATCCTGTGTCACACCATGCTGCCTCCACTACTAGAGCAAGATGGCTCTCAGAGGGAGGGACCTGAGACCACATACAGTTAAGCTCTTTACAAGCAAATATGTATGGACATACAAACTACATTGGACCAAGTAGCCAATATTTAGTAGGGGCACAATTCACAAAGTTTGGAGGTATATAATCGCAAAGACCTTGCAATATGTGACATAAAAACAACTTGTCTGTGAAGGTTCTCAGTCATAAAAACAACTTAAAATGCTGTAAGGAAAAAAAACTCAGTGAACTTAAAGTATTGTGAAATCTCTGTGTGAAAGTGTGACTCTCCTCAGTGAAAAAGACACTAGAAATGCAAAAGAAACACTGATCACTGTCCTCTTGGTCCAGTGGCTAAAGCAGACCACCTGATTCAGAGAAAAAGGCACTTTGACACAATGAACGCTTTGTGTGTTTGAAAGAAGAAAAGCAGCATTCAATGTGAGTCAGCTGCCTATAGTTACTAATGTGAATCATATATGTAGAGAGAGAGACATCATGGTTCTGATTATTTAGTTTTCGAGCGAAAATGCAAAAAAGTTTATGTATGTCTTTCAGTTTCATGTCACGATAATTCATTATCTTTGGGTTTGAACTCTGAAACAAAAAAAAAAAAAAAAAGAGTCCTTGGAAATTAGCTATACCACTTAAACTAAAAACCAGAACAAACTTTAAAAAAAAAAAAAACCCAATACGTACGGAGCATACTGTAGTTTTTATACTGGCTATTGTCAAATTGCAATACTTTTCCTTTTTTGTTTGCAATGCTTTAACTATACCAAGTGTGGGGCGAGAATGTGATATAATATGTGCGTTTAACGCTTAAAATCTGCCCCCAAAGTCAACAAACCACTCCTGACAGGCACCGAGAGCACCGGTTATGTGTCAAACCGTTACTGCAGTTTTCCCAAGAGAAACTTAGGGAGTGGCACATAACCACTGCGAGAACTCCCCATTTGCTAGCCTCACATAATATTAGTTGGGTCGAATGGCCTAAATAGCTGGAACTTCCTTGTGTGCGCGAGCGCGTGTCCATGTCAAATTGTGTAACTGAACGATAGTGGTTCTCACTGTGGGTTAAATATTGAGCAAAGTTGGCCTGATAGCTAACATATACGGGTGCATAAGGAACCGTTAGCTTGAAACTAATTAGCAACTTACCGTTGCTTAAAACTACTCAAAAAACTAAGCCTTTATGGTGTCGGGGTGTGCAATTAGACGGTTTAACGAAAGTTAGTCGTCAAAAGCCAAACTTGGTTATACCTTTGTTAACTATGGATTTATGCGCAATTTGCTAACGGATAAGCTAGCTCACCCAAAATCGCTTTTCTCCTGTCAGCATGCGGCTGGTCCGTATAAACCCATTCGTAGTCCTCACGGGCGACTCGGTTTCCCATCTTTGTGACTACTGTAGTGAGAGGTTTACAGCACTTCTCCAAAAAGTAATAGCACAAGGTCGTTTCTTTAAAAGAAACTTCTTTGCCTCCCTTCCTTTCGTCTTTGATGGCCCGACGCTGACGTGCGCAAAAGCCGGCAGGCTGCAGACTCCGCCCCCCGGTGGCCTGTCGTCACGTAACGGTGTTCGCTGTTACGTGACGACAACCTTGTTTTAAGGCTGTTGCTATGTCAACAAACTAACATTTCAGCGAAACATATATTTACAGAATATATCTTGAGGGTTTTTTGTTTTTCTTGAGTTAGCACCTCAAAAATCGTCAAACCTCTTGACTTGGAGTGAAAATAGTTCACCGCATACCTGAGCAAGTTAAATAACTGAGATTCTTTTATTCTCCAGTTGTGTGTTCATATCCTTTTTAAAAGTGACATTAAATTAAACTGTTGTGAAATGAAAATGTGACAGTAAAAAACAAGTGTAAAACAGGACATTCTCTGAGCAGAAATACTAAGGCTTTGAGCAGGGCCGTGCAGAGATGTTTGAAGGGGCATGTGCTCAAAGTTAAAAGAGGGCACCAACAACCAGGCTGAACCTCCATTCATCAAGAATCTAATATGGAATCACATCTTACTATATCACTGTCATCAGCAGTGTTGGTCAAGTTACTTGAAAAAAGTAATCAGTAACTAATTACTGATTACTTCCCCCCAAAAGTAATCCCGTTACTTTACTGATTACTTATTTTCAAAAGTAATTAATTACTTAGTTACTTTTAAAAACACAATTTACAACCTGAATAGGTGAAAAAGCGATAGATCTTTCAGCCCAATTCTACTTTTTCTGCATAATCCATCATACAAAATGTAATCAAATGGAAAAGTCTCTTTTTAAAACTTGTTTTATTAGTTTTAATCTTTTAACTTTATGCATCAAGCAAACATTTAATTATATGCAACATTCACTGACTGGAACAAATTTATTTAATATTTAAACCTATTTTCTGCACATTCCAGCACATAAAATAATTTTTTGTGTGTGTTTACACTCAGTCTTTCAAATAGATGCAAGTAAAACACAGCAGAAAATAAATAAAATCAAAGACTCAGCGGTCCTGTTGCTCTATTTTCACCTGTAAAGCAGGACTACGGTAGGCGGAGGTTTACCGTGGTGCAGGTGTGCCGCAGCGGTCAGTGGAAGAATCCACGAGTTTCTCTGTGAGTTTCCCATTACGTGGTAGCTACTCGGTGCTTGTTGGAAGTTTAGGGGTTTTTTCGCTGTAAAAAGAAGTTTTCTTCCCACGCACGATGGACACTAATGTTTTTGTCACTTTTTATGGAATCAAACTCAAAGTAAGGTCAGTACTTCCACGCTTTAAACGCTGCACGCTCATACTCTCTCCCGCACTCGATATGTGATCCATTGTTGATCTGCACACAGCTGTTGTCACGAACGTCGCACTCGCTTACCTCACTGTCATGAGACATTCTTGCAAAAAAAAAAATCACGGTTTTAGTAACGCAGTAATGCAGCGTTCCTACGGCAAAGTAACGGTAATCTAATTACCGTTTTTGCAATAGTAATCCCTTACTTTACTTGTTACTTGAAAAAAGTAATCGGATTTACAGTAATGCGTTACAAGTAACGCGTTACTGCCCATCTCTGGTCATCAGGCAGGGACAATGCAAAGCAAATGTAGCCTATGTTTTACCTGATGTGTAAAATGTTGCTGTTGAGCAGTTGCTGCTGCTCCTGCTGCAGACAGTGCTGGAGGGGCGGGGGCGATCTCAAAACATTAAACAAGTGTTTTAGATAATAATAAACTTCAAAGACTATTCATACGGACATACTTACTAGTACATATCATCATCCAGAGTAAAGTCACAGAGAAGCGTGTACTCACCTTTGCTGTTGTTGCCACTTTGTAAAGTTTGAGTTTCTAATGAGGGTCAGTGTTGCCAGATTGGGTTGATGCTCTAATCCAGCCAGATGTTGTCTATCAATCAAACATAACCATTAAATAGCAGACCAAGCATCACTGCATTAAACACAAAAGAACAGTAAACTGGGTTTGCCAGCTGAATGACTGACTGTCTTTGCATCAGAAATGATTAAATGTATATATTTGTAGTTTCACTTTATTTATTCATATACTGCTGTATTTAAATGTTGTATTTAAATGCAAGTCAAACTTGCATCAGCACAACTAAATTCTCCACCTGTCCCTAGCAGCCAGTGGGAACACAGATGAAGGGAACGCTGGTTTAAGGTGCTTCTGAATTCTGAAAAAAAAAAAAAAATTCTCAACAGGTTCTTCATCAATCAGCCTATTATTGCTTCATACATCTGCTTTTTTTAAAACTCTGTAAGGGACTTTTAAGAGCCATGTCAGTCTGTTGTAAATGTGTTTTAGGGCTCAGTTTCTGCCTTTATTGTTCTCTGTCTTGTGTGGTTTTTCTGTGTGTTTGTTCATTTATTTTTCCGTCCATCACCATGAGTGACTTCAAGCTCTGTTAATGGTCCTGGATAATGTGACTGATCAGCAGGAACTAATTGATGAGCTTCAACATACTGATGACTTGCTTGGTGAGGAAGCTCCCGTTTGAATTAACACCATGGGCACTTTTAGATTTCAACACAGGTGGTTGATTGTTACACTCTGGAAATGAAATGAAGGTTCGTGTTATTAAGCCAATAAATTATGAAAAACTGGGTTTAGATTCTTGGTGAAAAATGTGTTCATGACGGGGCAGAGTTCTTGCATTTTGTGTAAATTTAAGCATATAACAATTTGATTATTGCTTAATAAAAAATAAAAAAAAGACAAACTGAAGCTACACAACACAGGGGGTTTACAAACACAAGTCTCACTTATTGGCTTACTTATTTATTCTATACGCTGTACAGCACATAAAAATTCACATTTTATGACTGGAATGTTTATTTATCTGGGCTAAAGAAAATTTATATGAAACGCGTATACTGCATATTTGCACCATACATAATGCATATTGCAGGAAGTAACACCTGTATGGGCAGAAATCTGTGCCATCAGAAACTGAATTTGAATAAGTTCAATTTGAATTTGAATTGCTCCGATTGAATCTGAATTGTAACTTGAATAAATGCTTTTGAAAACTGAATTTGAATTAGTCTAATTTGAAATTGAATTTATGGTTTGAAAATGATCATCACTAAATTGAAATTGAATTTATGGTTTGAAAATGAATTGATCCAGTAATGCTGCACTAATGAATTAGACTAACTATTCACTTTAGCTAAAGTTATTAAGTCAGCTAAAGAGTTGGGATGCTGTGTAAGACATATATAAAGCTAAAACACAAAGGTTTGGACACCGTTTTGCATGTTTCCCTACTGTAGGGGTCTCTGCAAGCATACAGAGGGGGTACCCTGACAGGGTCCAAGATGACAACTTTGGAATTCTACTAGAAACAGTCGATCATATTTGTTGTCAAAGCTGAATTCAGGGCAAACTACGCTAAATTAGCGTTTTTAGCTAGCAGCTACAATAAGCATAAAAGTTACCGTACGGCTATCATTTGTTAACATGACGCTTGTTCTTATACATGTAATACATTTATTACCAACCTGAGAGTTTATCCGCTGGTCATTCGACATGACGAATGACTTCTGAAGTCTTAATTCAGCTCAAGACGCTGTAGATTCCCGTCAGTAACACTTTCGGTCCGCTAGTAAAACGTAGTTCTATTAATCTGCGCTTGAACCGGAACCGGATGTAAGTTCCAAAAAACTGAATTTTGGAACTGAAATTGAATGGTGAGAAGTGAAACTGAAATTATTCGAGAGCTGAATTTTTAAAGGATAAAATGCAGTTTCAAAGCAAATCAATTCATTTTCAAAATATAAATTCAATTTCAATTTAGTGATGATCATTTTCAAACCATAAATTCAAATTCAAATTGAACTTATTCAAATTCAGTTTCTGATGGCACAGATTTCTGCCCATATGTTTAAAAAATGGCTTTGATTTGGATGCAGTCTCATTGCCACACTGCAGCGTACCAGCACAGCACTCCAGTTAGTTAGTCATCAGAACTGGTTTCCTGTCTCCAGCACGAACATTTCCTGTTATTGTTTTTATTTCTTTCGTGCCAATGTCATGTATCCACCAAAATGGATAATACGACCGACCACACAAGCAAAGAATGATGTCAATTACATTTGTTTTACTACCAAACGTAATGAATGTATATGATGAATGAACACTCAAATATTAACATTAAATCTACAGCTTCATGTTTACAATCAGAGATACACAAATGTGTTAGCTGATTTTTAATAGGTTTGATTTGTACACCAGTAACAGTAATGTGTGCAACAAGACTGTACAATTAGCCCCAACTCAAAAGATAGTTTTCTTGGCATACGTACATGAAATAATTCACAATCTGCACTTTAAAATACATGAAGAATACAGTAAGGTTTTCTAGACTGAGACGCAGTCTCAGATGGAACCACCAGATTACATCTTCTTGTGCTTTGTTGCCTTGTGTCTTCATAATAGACACGTGAGATGCATTTCCAAAATGTCTTTACCAAATGAATGTGCCATGTGTTAGTTCAGGTCATCCAAAGAACAGAAACACTTGGAACAAGGAAAACACAAGTGCAGCCACAAGGCAACAAAACAAGTTTGTACAGAGAAGGAAGCAGGCAGTCTAACGGTAATCGGTTCCCACTGCCACCATCTATTTGTGCAAAAAAGTCCAAAAATCAGGTTCACTCCCTCGTCTTTTTCAGGTGGAGGCAGAAGTCTCAGGAAGAGTTTCAAAACATAAGGAAAAAACAAAAATCAGCTGGCATTTGGGACAAAGTGAGAAAAACCTGCAAGTTTTAGAAGTGACCTTTGAAATGCAATCTTGTTCTGGTTTTTTCCTTCCTTCTTTTCCCCCACATGTACTTCTACACTTGTGTTTTTCTCTGGGTTTACTGAAGTACTACAAGTCCTAAGCTGGGGAGAAGCCCAGTATGAGCCAGCGGGGATTCTATATTTGCAATTCAATACTGGAGGAGTGTTTACATGATCTGACAACGACATCCCAGAAATCTTAAAAGCTCAAAAAAGTATAAGAAGCAAACAACTGATCGTTGTTTTCATTTAGACCTCAGAAACGGACTAAAACCTTCAGATCTTCATCAGCAGACGAGGTTGGCCAAATGTTGTATCAAGCAACATGTGGCTGAAAATGTCGATAAAAGCCAGCAAGTGACACCAGGTTACATTTATTGAGTTAAAGTACTTAATTCAAGGTCGTCTCAGTTTTCAGACTGTTAGCAAAGTGAAACTATTAAAAGTATTGTGCAAGCCTGCCAAAGTTAGGCCTTGTGTGTCTCCAGTTTGTGCAGTCAGGACAGACTACACAATGAAACCCCCCCAGGGTAAAACACTGACCTGTACTGGAGTACATGTTGTGTACAGTGAATATGCAGAATGTTTGAAGCTCATATCAGGCTTCTCACGTTATTCAGAGAACAGATGCAAAACACCAGTTTGCCATCAAGGTCAGTTTTATAGTATTTTTATCCTCAGCACAGCTCATACAGTAATGCATCATATAACAGCCAAATATGGACATGAGGGGCTTCAAACGCATGACTGCTTTCATATTCAGCACAGCATGGCTCCTGTGCTCTCTGCTGCTTCTGTAAAGAGTGGAAAGAAACTGATGTGCATATTCCCCCCCAAAGAGCTTGACATGACAGTTTGGCCTTCTCCTCCTTTCAGCCGTGCTTTTCATGAAGATTCAAGAATTCATCAAAAACTCATCTGAGCAGCAGCTCTTGAAAAAAAAGAAAAAGCGAGCTACTACAAAGAAATAAACCACTGACTATTTCATCGATTCATATTGCACTTAGCCAAACTTAGAAAGAAGCTGTTGCAACTGATTTAGACCCCTGTGAAGATCACTAACTACTGACAACATGCAACCGCAGTTAGGCTGTTCCAGGAGCATCACACTTCCTATTTTCATTCGATATCCTTTAGTAGTTTATGTTCCCAAAATGACAAATATGAACATTTTCTTAACAAACAGGAAATGCATTAAATCACATGTGCAAGGTGACTTCTGTTAACAAGGCTGCAAATATAAGCATCTTCATTTGAGAGTACAGTCATTTCAATGAAACAACCTTTTTAGAGGCAAATAGCCAACCACCCACCTATACCCTTATTGATTTAAGTGGTTCAGAAGCCTTGCAAGGACTGGCCAACAAACCCTATGTGCAGAACCAGGACACTGATGAATGGAGCATAAGAAAAAACATTGTGTAGTCAAAGCCTAATGTCTTCTATAGAGTTACATTATCATGCAGGTAGTGATAAATCATCAGCAAGTCACTCTGTCACCCTAGGTCACACTGTAGTCTGACTCAGTCCACTGCCTGAAATCACTACATCGCCACATGTGGAGTAATCCACTGCTCAAAGTAGAGAGAACGGGACCTTTTTAAAGGTGAAACTATAAACTAGTGACGTGTTTACACAGTAATGTATTATTTAGGCGAGTCTTTAACAAAAGGAAAATCAGACATTAACAGTTCTGTAACGACAAACCTAACCATGTGCAAAGTCCTGGATGACATTCAGGGTTCAGTGCTTTGGTTGTGGACAGCAGAGAATTATTCCACACCACAGCAGGTGGTGTCAGCGCTGTGTGTGAGACAGTATACAGGAAGTGTGTTGGTGGAGTGGCTGATAACTCTGGGCACTGGTTTAAGATGTGATCAGTCAGACCTTAAAAATCAAAATAACTTGAGCTAAATGACACACGAGTTTCTCATTTCTTGCTGCGCAGCCGTTTGGATTGCCGTGGAAGGTCTGAGCTTTTTCTGGTGCGTTTTAGCGAAGACCCTACCTCACCCTCTGTCTCCCTGGGTGAGGCTGCAGCCACGCCTGTCAAGACAGCAGCAGATGTGCTGGCAGCAGTGAAAGACACAGCAGAGCTGCTGGATGTGGAGGGGACAGTTGTGTTGGGCCTGGGTCCTCCGATAGCAGCAGCGCTACTCTCCATCAGTTCACGGAGCTTGTGCTCCAGCTCTGCGAGGCGGGCGTTCTGCTCAGCGATCACCTGGCTCTGTTCCTGCAGCTTCTGCTCCTGGTCCTGCAGCTGCTTCTGCTGCTCCAGCTGCTTGACCCGAATTTCCTGCATCTCCCTCCGCAATACCGTCATCGATGCCCCGTTCACTTTCACCTGCTGCTGCACCTTGGTCATCTCAGAGCGAGAAGGTGTGTTCTTAGCCAGCAAGGACATGGTGGTCAAAGAGGTAGATGGACCTGCCACTGAGGGCACAAGACACACATCTGAGTAAAGCGTGTTCCAGAGTTAGCATAGCGTGTGATGCAGAGCGCGTGCAGAGCAGTGCAAACAACCAACGGCTGGGGTGGCACGTAAGACTAAACAGGACGATGACTTTCTCATCTCTCACATTTAGCGACAACTCTGATACAAATGGAAAGCCACAAACGCACAACCACTGTGGCTCACATGTTGCATTTAAAACCTTGGACACCCGGTGCAATAGGGATGCGCAACTATTATTGTTTTTGTCACATTTCAATTACCTGGTGCAGAGCCAATGAGGCGACCAGACAGATCGGCTCCCGGCAGTTTCTTCTTCAGAATGGGGACGATCTTCTCATCGAAGTACTCCATGGCCATGGAGGAGATGTCCCTCAACTCCTGCAGAACCTCATGAGCTCGCTGAGGTGCTCGGGTAGAGTTCACGTAGCGCAACACGCGGTAAATCTCATCTATAACCTGATGACACACAACAGCACGTGATCAGGAGAATACAAATAACAGAGAAATAATGAGTGAAACAGGCTTTTAAAAGCTCGATGCGGCATTCATGTGTGGGGAGCTGACCTGGTCGGAAGAAACAAATTAAAAAGGCTCTGGTATGAGCCACTACTAACAGTTAAAGCATAGTTTTTAATGGTCACATGTTGAACTGTGGTGCAGCTAAGACGTCCTAAACCAGCAGCAACGGCACCAACCTGATTAAAGACGGTTTCAACATCAATAATCAAAGAAATAGTTTTCCTTTTTAATCATGCTGGTACTGTTGTTGATTTAGGGCATTTTCCTTCCACTGCAGTTCAACATGTGTGTTAAGGCCCTGGCCATATTCTGAATCAGTGTGTGTTCTGTGCCTTTAAGAGTCTCTGCAGGGCCTCCACGTGATTGGAGGAGCCGTTTTGGGCCGGCTTTGACCTGCCACCTGCTGACTGACACCCACTATGAACTGGCCATTTCAAAAACCCTGTCTCCCGCAGATGTTCCCCAGGCAGCAACAGCAGACCTGTCCTCGGCCTCCAAACTGGCAGTGCTTGATCTTGTAAATAGCACTGAAGCAGAAGGGGTGAACACCCTATTTTTTTGCACTTTTTCTCTTGTTTATTAAATTAGGGAATTAAAGGTAGTGCTTGTGTTTTGTTTAGTTTGGTTTCGAGTAGGGTTTAGGTAGCACTTCTTTGGAATAGGTTGTTTTGTTTATTATTTTGACCTTTTTTCACCCTGGAGTTTATGGTCTAAGGAGTTTGGAAAGAAAAGCATCTGGACTTCTTTAAGTTGCTTGAAGACGTCTTCGAGCAACTTAAAGAACCTTCACAGACCTGGAGTTTATGCTTTCAGTTTTGTTGTTATTGGTAGCAATAAACCTCACTCTTAGATTGACTATTGGGGGACAGGGGTGTGGAAACCCTGTCAAAGTAGCCATTCACTTTACTTGAATCTCAGTGCTAAGCTCAGATAAAATAATTATTGTGGGTGATTTTAACATCCATGTAGATGCTAAAAATGACAGCCTCAACATGGCATCTAATCTGTTATTAGACTCAATTGGCGTCTCTCAAAATGTAAAAGAACCCACCCACCACTTTAATCACTCTCTATATCTTGTTTTAACATATGGCATAGAAACTGAACATTTAACAGTGTTTCCTGATGCCCTGTACCAACACAGAGCAGAGCAGCTATCTGAACGCTACTCCAACAGAGGTCGATCATCTTGTTAATAATTTCACCTCCTCACTACGTACGACTCTGGATACTGTAGCTCCTGTGAAAACTAAGGTCTCTAATCAGAAGTACCTGACTCCGTGGTATAATTCTCAAACACGTACCCTAAAGCAGATGACTCGTAATCTGGAGAGGAAATGGCGTGTCACAAATTTAGAGGATCATCATTTAGCCTGGAGAAATAGTTTGCTGCTTTATAAGAAAGCCCTCCACAGAGCCAGAACATCTTACTATTCATCACTGATTGAAGAAAATAAGAACAACCCCAGGTTTCTCTTCAGCTCTGTAGCCAGGCTGACAAAAAGTCAGAGCTCTTTTGAGCCAACCATCCCTTTAACGTTAACTAGTAATGACTTCATGAACTTCTTCACAAATAAAATTTTTATCATTAGAGAAAAAATTACCAATAATCATCCCACAGATGTAATATTATCTACAGCTACTCTTAGTACCATTGATGTTAAGTTAGACTCTTTTTCTCCAATTGATCTTTCTGAGTTAACTTCAATAATTACTTCCTCCAAACCTTCAACGTGTCTTTTAGACCCCATTCCTACAAAACTGCTCAAAGAAGTCCTGCCATTAATTAATTCTTCGATCTTAAATATGATCAACCTATCTCTAATAATCGGCTATGTACCACAGGCCTTCAAGCTGGCTGTAGTTAAACCTTTACTCAAAAAGCATCTCTAGACCCAGCAGTCTTAGCTAATTATAGGCCAATCTCCAACCTTCCTTTATATCAAACATCATTGAAAGAGTAGTTGTCAAACAGCTAACAGATCATCTCCAGAGTAATGGTTTATTTGAAGAGTTTCAGTCAGGTTTCAGAGCTCATCACAGCACAGAAACAGCTTTAGTGAAGGTTACAAATGATCTTCTTATGGCCTCTGACAGTGGACTCATCTCTGTGCTTGTCCTGCTAGACCTCAGTGCAGCGTTCGATACTGTCGACCATAATATCCTATTAGAGTGATTAGAACATGCTGTAGGTATTACAGGTACTGCACTGCAGTGGTTTGTATCATATCTATCTAATAGACTCCAGTTTGTGCATGTAAATGGAGAGTCCTCTTCACACACTGAGGTTAATTATGGAGTTCCACAGGGTTCAGTGCTAGGACCAATTCTGTTTACATTATACATGCTTCCCTTAGGCAGCATCATTAGAAGACATAGCATACATTTACACTGCTATGCAGATGACACCCAGCTCTATCTGTCCATGAAGCCAGATAACACACACCAATGAGTTAAACTGCAGGAATGTCTTAAAGACATAAAGACCTGGATGGCCGCTAACTTTCTGCTTCTTAATTCAGATCAAACTGAGGTTATTGTACTCGGCCCCGAAAAGCTTAGAAATATGGTATCTAAGCAGATTCTTACTCTGGATGGCATTACCTTGGCCTCCAGTAACGCTGTGAGGAACCTTGGAGTCATTTTTGACCAGGACATGTCCTTCAACGCACATATTAAACAAATATGTAAGACTGCGTTCTTCCATTTGTGCAACATCTCTAGAATTAGAAATATCCTGTCTCAGAGTGACGCTGAAAAACTAGTTCATGCATTTATTACTTCCAGGCTGGACGACTGTAATTCATTATTATCAGGAAGTCCAAAAAACTCACTGAAAAGCCTTCAGCTGATCCAAAATGCTGCAGCAAGAGTCCTGACAGGGACTAGAAAGAGAGAGCAGATTTCTCCTGTTTTGGCTTCCTGTTAAATCCAGAATTCAAAACCCTGCTCCTCACATACAAGGTCTTAAATAATCAGGCCCCATCTTATCTTAATGACCTTGTAGTACCATATCACCCTATTAGAGCACTTCGCTCTCGCTCTGCAGGCCTACTTGTTGTTCCTAGAGTATTTAAAAGTAGAATGGGAGGCAGAGCCTTCAGTTTTCAGGCCCCTCTTCTGTGGAACCAGCTTCCAGTTTGGATTCAGGAGACAGACACTATCTCTACTTTTAAGATCAGGCTTCAAACTTTCCTTTTTGCTAAAGCATATAGTTAGGGCTGGACCAGGTGACCCTGAATCCTCCCTTAGTTATGCTGCAATAGACGTAGGCTGCCGGGGGATTCCCATGATGCACTGGGTTTTTCCTTTCCAGTCACCTTTCTCGCTCACTATGTATTAACAGACCTCTCTGCATTGAATCATATCTGTTATTAATCTCTGTCTCTCTTCCACAGCATGTCTTTATCCTGTCTTCCTTCTCTCACCCCAACCAATCACAGCAGATGGCCCCGCCCCTCCCTGAGCCTGGTTCTGCTGGAGGTTTCTTCCTGTTAAAAGGGAGTTTTTCCTTCCCAATGTTGCCAAAGTGCTGCTCACAGGGGGTCATATGATTGTTGGGCTTTTCTCTGTATCTATCATCTACTGTACAATATAAAGCGCCTTGAGGCGACTGTTGTTGTAATTTGGTGCTATATAAATAAATTAGTCATGTGACAGCTGAGTGTCTCAGCCCTGGTAGTTACTTGATCAAACCCTCCTGATGATGAGCCAACTGCAGACTGATTTCCATAAACCTTAATAGGACAATGCAATCAAACTGAACAAACTAACGAGGAAGGCTGGTTCTGTTGTTGGCATGAAGCTCGTCACCCTGGAGGTGGTGATCAGGGACAGAATGCGGGCAAGACTGCTGGCAATCATGGAAAATGACTCCCCCCTACATAACACACTGGACAATCTGAAGAGCAGTTTCAGCAACAGGTTCCTTCAACCTGGCTGTCTGAGGGAACGTTACAGGAGCTCGTTCCTTCATGCTGCTGTCAGACTCTGTAATTCATCCACATCAGTCAGGTCCACAGAAATAATCACACCTCACTGCACCCTGTCACTTCTGTATACCACCATAAATACCTGCACACATACTTGTCCTTTTATATTTATATTCATATTTATACCTATATCTAGGGCGGCTCGATTATGGCAAAAATGATGATCACGATTATTTTCACTGAAATTGAGATCTCGATTATTTGACGATATTTATTTAACAATAACAATGTGTTGAATAATGACTTTAAAAAATAATATAAAATAGTGCAAATACTGATAACAGTGCAAATGTTTGCAATATAAGAAATCAATGAAAAATGTAAACATCTATGTTTAGTGAACTTTGCAGTGTTGCTCTGTGGTGCAGCTACACTGTAGCAAAGTTTACACACTGTGTCTACTTGATCCAGTCTGACTCCATGAACCCATAATGTTTCCACACCACTGAAGGTTTTTACCTCTTTTTAACCAACGGCAGTCACTCTCCTCTCCAAATAACTTCTGCTTAGCTTTCCGAGCTTCCCTCGGGTCCTCTTAATTGTTGTGACGCGTGTTCGAAATGCAGAGAGGTGCGCTCGATTTGCCACACGGAGCAGCGCGAGAGTAAAGCATGAGGGAGGGACTAATAATCGGCTCAGTCATTTTTAATGATCGTTGAAAGCCCAGATCGTAATCGTGATTAAAATTAGATTAATTGAGCAGCCCTACCTATATCGCTATATTTAAAAGCACAAGAGCCATATTCAGCATCTGGATTTGACTAAAACTTGCTTTTATTGCTTTGGACTCATCTGTTTACCATCCTGCATGTAGCGCCAGACCCAGGAACAAATTATAGCATGTCACGGCAAACACCAAAGCGGGGATTCGTTTCACTTTATTAACAGACAGGGGTCCATAGAACATAAACTAAATACATAAAAAAGAAAAATAAATGTGGATTAATGTGGACTTGCTGCAAAAGGAAAAAATGAGCTTTTTAAATGAGAACTTTTCCCTTCTGTCTTGAAAACTACTGATGCTGCAGAGTTGTTTGCCAGTAACAGCTACACTAACCTTTCCGGGGATGAAGCAACACAGGTTGGAGTCCACATATTTCATGAAGGTCATGTTGAGTAGTGAAAGGCGGGTCTCCACAGCAGCCAGGATGTCAGCGTGACGGGCCAGGGAGTGGTTTCTCCTCTCTGACTCTCTCCTGGGAGAGAATGGAAACATGAAGAGAACTTTAAAGAATATCCATTTCTATGTATTGTCATTTATATCATTCATATGATCTTTTTCTTGACATCATTAAGAAAAAGATTTACTGTTCAAGACTCATTTGACTTGTTTTAGAAGTGGGATTCAAACTTGTTTGAAAAGGATCAGAAATAGAGCCTGTAACAGACACAGGAGGCACTCACAGCCAGCACAGCACAAAAGCCTGTGATGACGTCAAGAAACTATTGTAGGTTTGACTAAGAAACAACACAAAAAACCCCAAAAGAACACAGTGTCTGAAAGATGGAAGTTACTACTCCAATTAAACCTCCTTATTATATCTGTATTTGTAGGAGTTTCTCTTTCATAGAGGGCAAACGAGTGGGAGGAGAATATTGAAATGAATGACACAAACATAATTTACTGAGGTTTGGGGCATGGAGTTTACTGCCAACTGCACAAAATTAAAAGCTGAAAAGTTGTGGTTGTGAATACTAGACAAAGTGTTTAGACAGAGAAGTGCTTTCAGTGTTTAAGGGGTGTGTGTGTTTCACAGGCATAAAGTGATTTTTGGTTTATGGTGAGATGGAGGCAGATGATCCACTGAGGCGACGCCCAAAAGAAGCTGCCAAAAAAGGAGGCTGATGAGGGGACACACACACACACACACACACACACACACACACACACACACACACACACACACACACACACACAGTAAGGTAGACCCTACAATAATACATACAAGAGAGAGAAGATAGATACATATTGTGGACACAATACACCATGCTCACATATGCTGTAAGAATCTTGGCTTCTTGTTTACACAGAAACCAAGCAGAAGGGAAGAGAGCCTCTGACCTGCTTTTACTTTGTCTGGTAACTATTATCTGAAGCTACCAGGCCTCAGCATCAGGCCGACACCATGAACTTCACACGAAGGTCAGATAAATAGGGCTGGAATTAAAATGGTGACATACCGGCAGCTAGGGCTGGGCCATATCATACCGTTCACGGTAATACCGGTGTAATGTTGGGCAATGATAAGAAAATAAAATATGGCGATAGAATATGGGTAAAACACGCATGCACAGTGCCTTTGTTTACATACGCACACGGCGGCGACGCAGAATGAGAAGAGCGAAAGCGGATCGTTGAATGAAACCATGAACCTGAACTGGTTTGTAAAAATGCTGCAGCTTCACTGGTGTGGAACTGGTTTAGCTTTCGTCCCTCAGATACACAACAAAGCACTATTTTTGGTAGCGCATGCTAGCGGGCCGTCGTTATTACCGTGTTTTTTGGAAAATACGGCGCACTTAAAATCAATCCTTTGATTTTTCTGAAAGTCGACAGAGCCCCTTATAATCCCGTGTGCCTTATGTATGAACTCTGGTTGTGTTTATGACCTCGAAACGATTTTATGTGCACGGCGCTCGAAAATCTGTCAAATGTTTCAGTACGACTTTGCTAAGCTACGAAGCCGCACCGCTTGATGGATTGTCGGAGCGTTACGGCTATCGTAGGCGGAGCGATACGTACTGTGCTTCAACATGTTACCGTATTGTGTGTGTATAACCTCTTTTTAAGTTTTGTGGATATTATACATGGTTATGCTGAGGATGTGTCGGCCAGTTTCCACTGGAAATGCCTTTTGGTTAAACTGTCAGCGAGGAATTTGCACTGTTACGTTTTTATATAACTTTAATGCAGATAAAAAACAGCTGCTTGTTTCAGTGAAAATACATAGATGGGTTTTTTTTGCACTAATACAGTTGTGGAGTTGTAAAGTATTTTGTCTAGTGTCAATTATATCGTCAGTTATATCGTTATCGCAAATTTTCAAATGTATATCGTGATAAATATTTTTGGTCATATCGCCCTGCTCTACCGGCAGCCACCAGTAGAAATGTGAAAATCCCTGATGATTTTTGGAAAACTTGACCTTTGACCTTGAGGTTAAGATTACCCGGATTTAAACTCATCCAAGATTTTTAGTAGATGCACCTATGGTTTGAATTCTACGTCGCCTCATTCTTGAGTTGTTGCATTCACAAACTTGGGTGCCCACACTGCCTGCTCATCTGGCTGGGTGATAGCAAAACCCCATCAGCCTTTTACAGCTGAGGGGTAATAAAAAGGGTCTGAAAGCTCAGACTGTGTAAAGCAGTCCCAGCCACCAGCACAAATCCCTAATAAGGACACACAAATGACCCTTCTCTTGACATTTAGGTATGAACACAAAGCTGAACCCGTATAAACGGACACTGCAGCCTGACTGATTATCAAGCTTCTTCCCTGTTGGAGTTCAGGGTCTGGCCGCTGTGGTCGGCTTAGCATTCAGTCAGTTTTCACATCACTCTGGGATCGTGGCTAGCTTAGAATTAGCATGCTATCTGTGCATGTGCTTGGAAGGAGCTGAAGTTGTGTTAGCAGCATAATGCAGCTGTTTCTATCCTGGATGCAGTTTGGACGTTACCCATCATGCTCTCGTCCTTGATGGGAATCAAGAACTTAAATCCCACCCTACTGACAGAAGCACCTTACCAGAAGGATATCATGAGAACACACTTTGTTTGTTAAGGATGTTTTATTTGGTTTTGTCTCCCAATGTCCTAACTCACCAACCAGTACCTGTAGTTTTGTTTTATGAACAATGACTTTTCCCTCCTCTGCATTTAAATACAATGCTTTCATTTAGTACAAGGTACATGTGAATTTTGTATCCCAGCTTATGAAGAATTTAGAAAAAATACTTGTGCAAGGATGAGATGATTATGACAAAAAAGCGCTCTACATAAGTGCCAGCCAATTCATTCAGATCAAGGAAAAAGTATAAAGTCATTTCCAAGCTTCTTAAAGTTGGCCAAATAATTAAATAAAGGAGAGTTCCTGAAGAAAACCAGAGTGCAGTGAGAGTGGAATAACTTGTGATGTGATACTGACCTGGGCAGCTGGGCTTTGACTTGCCTCTGGCACAGGCTGTGGTAACGCTCCACCTTCAGGAATCCCTGATTCAGGACACGCTGGCAAATCATGTCCATACGCTTGCATACCTGAAGACAGATCAGAGAGAACAGGTGGACAGGTAATCTGATGAGTACGTAGCAATTCAGAGTTTCAAGTTATTTGCCTACATGGGATTCTTGACACAGTGCTTTGGATAAAGTGGAGGGCTTCCAGTCTCTACATTCACAGTTTTAAGAGCTGATACATTGGCTCTTATCATTCCTGTTGTTTTCAAAGGAATATTTACCATCCTCTCTTACAATCCTGCTGCAAAAACTACTCCCGGATGTCACCGTTAAGGGGATCAGAGGAAAAAGCAATGGCTGAATTCTACTTTGGGTTAGACTGGAGGAAACGCTTTCTGCTGCTTAAGGAAAAAGTCCACATTTACAGAAGTCATGAAGTCACTTTGTTAAACCTGATCATCAAATATCAACAGTCATTTGACACTGACCTGATACGCATCTGCTGACACAGCTGCACCGCTCATACTGGTAAGTAAGGTATGACACAGTCCACAGAGCATTGTGTAATGACAAAAAAATCTTCATTGCACATCTTGTTTGTATTACATGTCACAATACTTTGCATCAAGAGGGGAGTGTTTAGTAGCTATGAGTATCTCAGCAGGAAAACGGTTCGTTCATCTGCAAATGTCAGTGAAAACACGGGTAGTGCACAGCAGTCTTATTACCTCACTTAGCCAGTGAGCCACGAACTCCTCAGCAAACGCAAACTAACACATGACAGCGACTGATTCTGCACAGCAGGAGAAGAACGAAGCCTCCAGGCTGTGTGCCGAGCAGACTGAAGTGTAGGTGAATGGAGCTGCGAGGCTTCTACTAACCCCACAGAGTTACACAAGGACAGCCACGAGCCCGGTACTGGCTGCAAACAACTCCGTGACCAACACTCATCTGCGCTCTGACAGTTGTGTGATGGTGATAGTGTTGTGTCGTGTATCCCAGCCCTGCTCATCTCGGCTGTCTTGCTAATTCGAGGAGCACAATGCGGGCCGTGGCTGCAAACAGACGGCTCCAGACTGGAGCACGGATGTGAAACAGCCTGATGTCTGCGCTGCCTTTACACGAGTGCTACCCAAACAGGATTCGGAGCCCTGGCTAGCATTAGCTTTGCTGCTGTTTTTGTTCTCACCGAGCGCAGCAGGCTGATCTCATCGTAGGACAGGAAGTTGAGGATGGTCTCGATGGCCACGATGGGCAGGCCCAGCAGGGGGTTGTTCTGGTGCTGCTGGTCCGATGGAGGGGGTGTATGTCTTAGTGACACGATATCTGAGTCCAAGGACCCAACACATCCATCAACTCTCTCTATCACGGCCGCCATCTTGCTTTGAGACAGAGGAGCCGGAAATGACGTTTCAATAGGAAGCTCGTGCCATTTTTTCTTCAAAGATGGAAAAACGGAATCTGCTGTTAACAGCCAGCCGGACAGTGCGGTCCACAGTCATTTGAAACCACCATGAGCTGCAGCTCTCATATACATACATTAAATGCTGATGTGATCCTGTGTGATGAAGACAGCAGCCACACTTTGTTCATCAGAAAGTTGGTGCAGGTGAGCCAGGGCCCACACCTCACAATGTTTACTCTCTCGTGGTCTTTTCCACTGGTGTCAGAGTGGGATGGGGATGCAGTTTCACTAGGTGAGCTCTCCGCTAAATAGCCGCTGCCAGGGCTCGACTGGGACAAAAAATGGGCCCAGGCATTTTGAGCAGTTAATGCTCTACCTGGCAAAACGTTGCTAGACCCGCCCCTGCAGTTACCAGCTGTCAGCTACTTAGAAAACGATCCTGGTGTTATTTGTCTCTCAGAAACAGTTCATAACTTCCCTTCAACTCATTCATGTGACCTAAAAGGTAAACCTGTTTCTCCATCACCTGTTCAGCTCTGATGATTCAGTAAGGACATCTCCTGGTTTCATCCGAGTGGTGTCCAAAAAAATGACGTGGGCTTCATAGATAATTGGGAAACTTTCTAGAGGAAACCTGGTCTTGTTAGGAGAGACGGAATCCATCCCTGGGCCTTACACAGAGTTTCTGTCTGATTTCTCAGACTTTTTATCTGATTTAGTTCTGAGCTCAGATAAAATAATTATTGTGGGTGATTTTAACATCCATGTAGATGCTAAAAGTGACAGCCTCAACATGGCATTTAATCTGTTATTAGACTCAATTGGCATCTCTCAAAATGTAAAAGAACCCACCCACCACTTTAATCACACTCTAGATCTTGTGTTAACATATGGCATAGAAACTGAACGTTTAACAGTGTTTCCTGAAAACCCTCTCCTGTCTGATCATTTCCTGATAACATTTACATTTACAATAATTGATTACACAGCAGTGGAGAGTAGACTTTTATCAAAGTAGATGTCTTTCTGAAAGCGCTGTAACTAAGTTTAAGAATATAATCCACCCACTGTTATCATCTCCAATGCCCTGTACCAACACAGAGCAGAGCAGCTATCTGAACACTACTCCAACAGAGGTCGATCATCTTGTTAATAATTTCACCTCCTCACTACGTACGACTCTGGATACTGTAGCTCCTGTGAAAACTAAGGTCTCTAATCAGAAGTACCTGACTCCGTGGTATAATTCTCAAACACATACCCTAAAGCAGATGACTCGTAATCTGGAGAGGAAATGGCGTGTCACAAATTTAGAGGATCATTATTTAGCCTGGAGAAATAGTTTGCTGCTTTATAAGAAAGCCCTCCGCAAAGCCAGAACATCTTACTATTCATCACTGATTGAAGAAAATAAGAACAACCCCAGGTTTCTCTTCAGCTCTGTAGCCAGGCTGACAAACAGTCAGAGCTCTTTTGAGCCAACCATCCCTTTAACGTTAACTAGTAATGACTTCATGAACTTCTTCACAAATAAAATTTTTATCATTAGAGAAAAAATTACCAATAATCATCCCACAGATGTAATATTATCTACAGCTACTCTTAGTACCATTGATGTTAAGTTAGACTCTTTTTCTCCAATTGATCTTTCTGAGTTAACTTCAATAATTACTTCCTCCAAACCTTCAACGTGTCTTTTAGACCCCATTCCTACAAAACTGCTCAAAGAAGTCCTGCCATTAATTAATTCTTCGATCTTGAATATGATCAACCTATCTCTAATAATCGGCTATGTACCACAGGCCTTCAAGCTAGCTGTAGTTAAACCTTTACTCAAAAAGCATCTCTAGACCCAGCAGTCTTAGCTAATTATAGGCCAATCTCCAACCTTCCTTTCATATCAAAAATCCTTGAAAGAGTAGTTGTCAAACAGCTAACAGATCATCTGCAGAGGAATGGTTTATTTGAAGAGTTTCAGTCAGGTTTCAGAGCTCAGCACAGCACAGAAACAGCTTTGGTGAAGGTTACAAATGATCTTCTTATGGCCTCTGACAGTGGACTCATCTCTGTATTGGCTTCCCTTCATTGGCTCCCTGTTAAATCCAGAATTCAAAATCCTGCTAATCACATACAAGGTCTTAAATAATCAGGCCCCATCTTATCTTTTTTTTTTTATTATTCACAATATTTTGTATTAATTGTGGACACAGTTTATAAAGAAAAAAGAAGAGGGAAAATACAAACTGTTTACATTGAATACAAAACAGAATTTCTCAGGTGAGAACATTGTTTTGCTCTTTTAATTTATCAAACAAGCGACAAAAAAAATCCCAGTAAAAGGAAAAAGAGAGAGAGAGAGAGAAAACAAAAACAAAAAACCCAACAAAACAACAAAAGCCACAACCTGGGAGGGATTATGATATTAACTAACCCTTCCCTTAAGAACCACTCAGAAGTTTGCTACGACATCACTGAGCTTCACGTTCCCATTAACACAGACAGACACCAGACCTCTATGGAGAAGCAAATCCGTTAGTCAGCTGGAACATCCTTAAGTTGAAGTTTAGAGAAGTTTTCCAGAAAAACCCCCGCATTTTATCAAATGTGCCCTTTTGGTTCTGGATGGAGCAGTGGATCTTTTCCAGACTGAGGCACGACATGAGATCAGCAAGCCACCGAACATGGAGGGGCGGGGCAGCGGCCTTCCACCTCATCAAAATTGTACGCCTAGCCAGGAGGGAACCAAAAGACAGCACCCTACGCTTTGCTCTGGGAATATACTTATAATCCTCTCCCGTTGTACCAAAGACAGCAAGTAGGGGGCTAGTTTCAGGCCGGTAGCCTTGTTCAAAGTGCAGAAAACCACCTTCCCAAAATTTGCCAGGACAGGGCGGGTCCAAAACATGTGGGTTAGATTGGCATCATGAGACCCTCACCTGTTACAGCAAGGGTCTAAACTGAGATAAAGCTTAGCTAATTTGGATTTAGATAAGTGGGCCCTGTGGACTACTTTGAATTGTAACAGGGAATGACGGACACAGAGTGATGTAGAATTTACCAGAGAAAGGACTGAGTCCTAGACGTCATCTGACATAGATATACCCAACTCCTTCTCCCATGTGGACTTGAAGCCTACAACGGGAGCTGGGGTTACACTGCAGTTTATTATAAATGCCTGATAGTTGGAAATTAAGGAGCTCGTCCAGTAAGTTAGCAGCTGGAGCTTCTGGAAAATTGGACAGGTGGGATTGCAAAAAATGTCTGAGTTGTAAATACCTAAAAAAGTGAGTTTTGGGATACTGTATTTTTTTGACAGCTGATCAAATGATACTAGTTTATTGTGTACAAAGAGATCTTTAAAGCAAATAATACCTGCTCTAGACCAGACCTGGAACAAGTTGTCCAAGGTTGGGGGGAGGAATAGGTGGTTTGAAAGGATGGGGCTTTGAAGTGAAAAATTATTAAGATTGAAATGTCTCCTGAACTGCGCCCACACCCTGAGGGAGTGCCGAATTATCGGATTAGATGTAAAGTTGTCAATGGATAAAGGAAGAGAAGAACCCAGAAAGAAGGCAAGAGAAATACCCTGCGTTGAGTCTAATTCCATTGCCAGCCAGCTGGTGGGTCCCACACCCTCCCCAGACTTTAACCACTAGGTCAGGGACCGAATATTGGCAGCCCAATAGTAAAAGCGGAAGTTGGTGAGTGCCAGACCCCCTTCAATCTTAGATTTCTGTAAATGCACCTTAGCTACCCGTTTACCCTTCCAAATATAAGAGGAGATTATAGAGTCTAGAGTTGTAAAGAAAGACTTGGAGATGAAGACTGGTAAAGATTGAAATAAGTATAAGAATTTAGGAAAGATGTTCATTTAAATTGAATGAATTGACTTTGTGTTCAGTTTGACCTATTTGTAGACCCTGAACAAGTTTACTGCTTCGAAAAAGCATTGCTAAGGGTTCAATAGCTAGATCAAATAACAACGGGCTAAGGGGGCAACCCTGACGTGTGCCTCGTTTAAGTTGGAATGGTTTTGATTTCTGGCTATTGGTGCAAACAGACACAACAGGGGAGAAGTATAGGTACTTGATCCATGAGATGAAATTGGGACCGGACCCAAATCTCTCCAGCACAGCAAATAAATAGTTCCATTCGACACGGTCAAATGCTTTTTCCGCATCAAGCGAAGAACACATTCTGGAGTGTCATTCTACCGAAAAGCTGTCTGGGCCAGGGAACTTCCCTGACTGCAGAGAGAAAATTGCAGCGCTAATCTCTTCTTTGAAAAATGGCGCATCCAAGATCTCTCTGTGGGTGTCTGCCAGCTCAAGAAAGTCTAAGCTTTTAAGAAAATTTGTGATTAGTGAGTGGTCGGTGGGAGATTCAGAGGAATAAAGCTTCAGATAATATTCCCTGAACGCATCATTGATTTTGGCATGATCAGTAACGAGCCCATCATCTGAGTTAATGGCGGTTATACACTGACATGGCTTTAGACCCCTTACTTGGTTAGCTAGGAGTTTGCCCGATTTCTCCCCATTCACAAAAAATCCAGAATGAAGAGTGACTTCCCTATAGACAAAAAGACAAGAAAAAAACCAAAACAAAAACACAAGGGAAGACTGACAGCGCACTCTGTTAGTGGAAACAGCACAGTAGAAAGGTATGGAAAAGAAACCCTAAAGCAAAAACAAACTAATAAAAATACTAACCACACCCTGCCACCCAGTAAAAACAGAGAGAAAAAAGGGGGGATATAGTTACATAGACAATGGTAATGAAGGCAACACAAGTGAATAAATTAAATAAAAATAACTATAAATATAAATATATAAATTCTTCTACATCTGAGTTAAGATGGAACAGAAGGGTATGGAATTAAAACGCTACATCACCTGACCATATCTCCGGCGCCGACAGTGAGTCCAGCACCTTTTGAAAAGGTTGTAAGGTGCTTAAAAAACAGAGGAAGGAAAAAAAGGGGGGGTTATCGTCCGAGTAAAGGTGCTGTGTTGATCAGAAAGGCAGTCTGTCTCAGTTACTGTGCGGGTGGCACAGTAGGTTGGTGGTCGATGTATCACCGGGCCTCTTCAACGGAGCGTAGCCACCTCCTCTCTCCTCCGGCTAAGGTGATATGGAATGACTCAAGGTTACAACCTCTCTTTATAGACTTTGAAGTTCTGTCATGTGGAATTCTTTTCAGTGTGTCATCATTCTATGAAAGAAGCAAACAGACTGCATGTCTGTGATGCCACAGAGTAGACCAGCTCTAGCCAAGCCGAGTCAGGAAGCCTTTCTAATTTGTAATGGAAGTGCGTACCACAATTTAGGAGCTCAGAGAGGAAGTGTGGGGCAAGACCATTTAATGCTTTAAAAACAAATAAAAGAATAAAATAAAAGAATAAACGGAACTCTAAAATGGACAGGCAACCAGTGTAGTGAGGATAAAACGGGAATAATATACTTGTCAGAGTACCTGGGTCATTGACTCAGCGTTTCAGTTTGGACTTTTGTCACTGTAGCTGACGCTGAAATGTTTGTGTGGGTTGATTCAGTAGCCTGATGGCCTGTGGATCAGTGTTGGTCAAGTTACTTGAAAAAAGTAATCAGTAACTAATTACTGATTACTTCCCCAAAAAAGTAATCCTGTTACTTTACTGATTACTTATTTTCAAAGGTAATTAATTACTTAGTTACTTAGTTACTTTTTAAAAACACGATTTACAACCTGAATAGGTGATAAAGCGATAGATCTTTCAGCCCAATTCTACTTTTTCTGCATAATCCATCATACAAAATGTAATCAAATGGAAAAGTCTCTTTTTAAAACTTGTTTTATTAGTTTTAATCTTTTAACTTTATGCATCAAGCAAAAATGTAATTATCTGCAACATTCACTGACTGGAAGAAATTAGTTTAACATTTAAACCTATTTTCTGCACATTCCAGCACATAAAATAAAATATTTTGTGTGTTTACACTCAGTGTTTCAAATAGATGCAAGTAAAACACAGCAGAAAATAAATAAAGTCAAAGACTCAGCGGTCCTGTTGCTCTATTTTCACCTGTAAAGCAGGAGTGGGGTAGGCGGAGGTTTACCCTGGTGCAGGTGTGCTGCGGTCAGTGGAAGAATCCACGAGTTTCTCTGTGAGTTTCCCATTACGTCGTAGCTACTCGGTGCTTGTTGGAAGTTTAGGGGTTTTTTTCGCTGTAAAAAGAAGTTTTCTTCCCACGCACAGCGGACACTAATGTTTTTGTCCCTTTTTATGGAATCAAACTCAAAGTAAGGTCAGTACTTCCACGCTTTAAACGCTGCACGCTCATACTCTCTCTGCACTCGATATATGATCCATTGTTGATCTGCACACAGCTGTTGTCACGAACGTCGCACTCGCTTACGTCACTGTCATGAGACGTTCTCGCAGAAAAATCACGGTTTTAGTAACGCAGTAACGCAGCGTTCCTACGGGAAAGTAACGGTAATCTAATTACCGTTTTTGCAATAGTAATCCCTTACTTTACTCATTACTTGAAAAAAGTAATCAGATTACAGTAACGCGTTACTGCCCATCTCTGCTGTGGATTAGTGATGGGATTTACGGCTCTTTCGGCTCCAAACCGGCTCTTCAGGTTGTTTTGTTGCTTTAATTAATTTATTATTAACAATAATATAAAATTATGCACAAAAGTAATTACTAATGTAAAAAAGTGGCTTTATTTATATATGTTTATATATAAATAAATACGGTGGCCCCTAGAGACAAAACACGTACAAACTCCAAAGCTTTCACACTCCTGTATTGTCTGCCAGATGGTAGGAGTGTGAACAGTGTGTGCTGTGGGTGGGTGCTGTCCTTAATGATATAGTTTGCCCTGAGTGTTGTAAATGTCCTGTAGTGGTACTCCACAGATGAGTTGTGCCATTTTGATGACACGTTGGAGAGCCTTCCTGTCCTGAGTTCCCGTAGCACACTGTGATGGAGTTTGTCAGGATACTCTCCACTGTGCATCTGTAAAAGTTGCTGAGAAGTTTGGAGGTTAATCCAAATTTTCTCAGCTTCCCTAGGAAGAAGAGTCGTTGTTGAGACTTCTCGATGATCTGCCGTGTGTTATGGGTCCAGGTGAGATCCTCACTGATGTGGGTGCCAAGGAATTTGAATGTCTTCACCCTCTCCACCTGAGTCCTGTTGATGCATAGTGGGGCGTGCTGCTCTCTCCTCATTCTTGGGTCAATAACCATCTCCTTAGTCTTCTCAGCATTTAAGGAGAGATTATTTTCCAGGCACCAGCTGAGCCACCTCTTCCCTGTAGGCAGTCTCCTCTCCAGCAGTAATCAGCCTGACGATGGTTGTGTCATTTAATGATGGAGGTGTTGCTTTGGGAGGGGACACAGTCATAGGTGAACAGGTGTACAGGAGTGGACTGAGCACACAGCCTTGGGGAGTCGCTGTGCTCACTATCTTTGTACCTCATGTCCCGGTACCAACTCTGACTGCCTGGAGTCTGCCTGTGAGGAAGCCCAGGACCCAGAGACAGAGGGGGGTGTCAGTCCAAGAGTAGAGAGCTTTTTCATGGTGGGATGATGGTGTTGAATGCTGAGCTGTAGTCTATAAACAGCATTTGAACATACATGTCCTTGTTTCCGAGGTGTGAGAGGGCTGTGTGGATAGCTGCATTAACGGCGTCCTCGGGAGAGCGATTCCTCCGATATGCAAATTGCAGAGGGTCTAATCTGTCCGGGATGGCTTCTTTGATATGGGACATGACAATCCTCTCAGAACACTTCATTACAATTTGAAGTGAGTGCAATGGGGCGAAAGTCATTCAAACAGGTTATTTACGTGGGGAGGGGCACTATGATGGTGGTCTCGAAGCATGTGGGCACAGCTGACTGGGTGAGGGACAAATTGAAAATGTCTCTGAAGAGCAAACACTCAAAGCATGGCCTGGGATGTTGTCAGGGGAAATCAGTGATGTGTTGGAGGCCCTGCCACATTCGGCGGGATTCGAGTTGTTGTAGTATCCCTCCAGCTTCAGTCTGTATGTGGGTCATATCTGGCCTTTTTGTAGCGCTCTGTGCCACCAGAGGCAAACGCAGTGGAGTGTGCATGTAGCATGGAACGTACCTCACAGTTCAACCATGGTGTCTGATTTGGATATGTTTTGTAGCGCTTGGTGGGGACAATATTGTCAATGCATGTGGTGAGGTAGCTGGTGACCACTGGTGCATATTCCTTTAAATCCACAGAGCAGTCCTCTCTCATGGCAGCAGTCTTAAACACGTCGCAGTTTGTAGCACCAAAGCAGTTCTGAAGCACCGAATCAGTCTTTTCGCTCCAAGCTTTAGTAATTTTACTTACTTGGGGGGCTCGTTTGAGGAGCTGCCTGTTTGCCAGATAGAGGAACACAGAAATGTGGTCGGACTGTCCAAAATGCGGGCGAGGCACTGCCTTGTATGCACCTCTTACATTGCTGTAGACCTGGTCTATGATGTTGTTATTCCTTGTCGGAAAGCTCAAGTATTGATGGAACTTTGGGACCACAGTCCTGAGGGTGAAGTGATTAAAATCCCCGGCAGCAACAAACGCAGCAACTGGGTGAGCAGTCTCGTGTTTGCTGATGATGTCATGCAGTAGTCCTAGCGCTGTGGTCCAGTGTTGTTGATGTAAATGCATACACCGCCGCCTTTGTTTGTACCCGAGGCAGATGTGACGTACGGGACAAATCACGTTCCTTTTCACCTCAATATGGATGTATTGTAATTGGTCCAGCCCAGAGTCGATCATGACCACTCAATCCACCACCTTTCATTGTTTATAACGTTAGAAACAAACAAACAAACAACATCAGCCTACCTGGCAAATGCCCGGTATGCCCGATGGCCAGTCCAGCTGTGCAAAGTATCCACAACTTTTGGACAGTAGTGCATACAGTTGGGTCAATGGTATGTTTTTCATAGTTCTGCCTGTGCGGACCACAATGGTGAATTTGAAATCACACTGTCAAGACGGGACAGAAGTGCACACTTTTAGACTCAAAGGGCTCAACAGAAGTTCTGTAACTGTTTATGAGTTACATTATATACAGTCACCCATTATCACAAGCTCAAACGTAACTGGACAAACTAGTACAATTTTAAATGTAAGGAAAGGTTTTTGTAGTCTAGTCTAGAAAAATATCCCATTTCTTTGCCTTAAGAAAGTCTTTGGTTCGGTTTCCATTTTGCTTTGGGTCGCTATCCATGTAAAGCTCTGTCAGTTTTGTAGCATTTGACTGAAGCAGAGGACATAGTTTTGTGTGTTTCATAATACATCCTGATACTTCTATCACACAATCAATAAGCACTACTGACTTCATCCCACTGTCAACCATACATACCTATGCCATTACACTGCCTCCATCATATTTGATACATGTGGTGTCCAATCAAGAGTTGCTTCTCTCCTCCTCCGTGTCTCTTTTCCCAGCTTAATCTGTCCAAACATTCTTTACCAGAACTGTTTACATGCTTCCTGGTAGTCGGATCTGGGATTCTCCTTCTAGAAAATAAACAGTAATTTCTCTTGATTGCAGATTTTGGCGACGATAAACATACCTCCTTTTACTTTACTAAGTACATCCACTTCTGTGGTCTTCTGGACCTGTTGGCAGCGAGTTCCTTTTTTAACAATGAGTTTGGCATTCTTGCAGTGTTTTTCTCTCTAACTGAGAAGCTCGAAAACAAAATAGATCTCATGGTGGTCTCCTTCATTTGGACTGAAATCTCTTTGGATCTCATATTGTCAGTCAACTGTCCAATTTGGTTTTGAGTCTCTAACGATGGAGAACCGTGCATAAAAATAGCTGTAATTCCTAAACAGTTAATGCTATTTTATTTAGAAAAGAGAAAAAAGTGGAAAGTACTCTGACAGTCAATAATATTAAGATGTTTGTCTTCAATTCAACATTTGTTTAATAGAAAGTATACAAAATACCAGACAAAGCTGTATATACATACTCAGATGATACCAACAAAACACCTGCATTTTGAAATTTCTGTGTACTCTTTATCAGTATAGAATATTTGAACACAGTCATTCCACTGACAGCATAGTAAGAACCGTCCGAGGTCTGACGGGCTGCTCAGTCATCCTTTCATTCCATAGCAGTCGAGTCCAGTTCATTGAGAAACCTCTGACATTTAGCCACGAGGACCTTAATCGCCTCTGTGACTAAGACGTCTGGAGGCAGGATCCCGGTGGATTCCACTGTAACTGTAAAAGAAAAAACATCCATGGGCTAAAATAGTGTAAAGACAGTGATGCACGTATTCACGTATAAGATTGACGAACTGTGCGCTCTGAACAACCACAGACTATACCGTGAGTGCAGCTTGTTTATCTTCACGGAGACGTGGCTAACCGAGCTAACGCCGCAGGCTAACGTAGACCTATGCGGTTTCACACCCGTGAGAGCCGATAGGGACACGCAGGCCAGCGGAAAAAGCAGAGGTGGGGGACTCATTGTCTACGTTAACAACAGATACTGTAACCCTGGACACGTCTCCGTTAAAGTTTCGGTATGCCGTCCGGACCTGGAGCTGCTAGCTGTTAGCTTGCGGCCATATTATCTACCTCGGGAGTTCAGTAATGTGATCTGTGTGTGTGTTTACATCCCTCCGAGGGCCGACGCAACAGCTGCCTGTGAGAAAATACACACAGTCACAGCAAGACTTCAGACACAAAACCCCGAGGCTTTCATTATTATATCTGGAGACTTTAACCATGCCACACTGGATTCTACTCTGGCTGCTTTTCACCAGTTTGTGAATTGTCCCACAAGGAGCAAAAGGACAATTGACCTACTGTATGCTAATGTGAGAGATGCATACAGAGCCACCCCCCTCCCCCCACTAGGGAAGTCAGACCACAACCTGGTTTACCTACAGCCACAATACACACCCCTCGTCCAAAGGCAGCCTGTCACAACGCACTCCATCCGGAGATGGACCCCAGAAAAGGAGGATGCTCTGAGAGACTGCTATGACACCACAGACTGGGATGTGCTCCTGAGCCCACATGGTGAGGACATAGAGGGGGCGACACACTGTCTTACAGACTACCTCAACTTTTGTGTGGACACGGTCGCCCCTGCTAAGACGGTACGGTGTTATCCTAATAACAAACCGTGGGTAACACAGGAAGTCAAAGCTGTCCTCAACATGAAGAAGAAGGCTTTCAGGAGCAAAGTGAAGGAGGAGATGAAGGCAGCACAGCGGGAGGTGAAACGCTGCCTGAGGGAAGCAAAGGACACCTACAGGAGGAAGGTGGAGCAGAAGTTGGAGAGGAACAATATGAGGGAGGTCTGGAATGGTGTGAAAACCATCACAGGCCACAACACCAAGAAAAGCACAGTGGGGGGGGGGACTGTGGAGAAGGCAAACGAACTCAACAACTTCTTCAACAGGTTTGACCAGCCCACAACCCCCCCACCCTCACCCTCACCTTCACTGCAGAGTCCTCTCCCCACTCTCCTGCCTCCCTCGCTTCCCCCCCTTCCTGACACCATGACACCCCCCTCCTCCAATCCCTCTCTCAGCAGCAAGACATCTCCCCCCCTCCCCTCCTCCCAAACATCTCCCAGTGTCACAGTGGATCAGGTCAGGAGGCAACTGAGGAAGCTTCGCCCCAGAAAGGCAGCAGGCCCAGACAAGGTGTGTCCTAGGATGCTTAAGGCGTGTGCTGCTGAACTTGGGGAGCCGCTACAACGAGTCTTCAACCTCAGTCTGCGACTGGGGAGAGTGCCCGCCCTATGGAAGACATCCTGCATCGTCCCGGTCCCCAAAAGGAACCGGCCCAATGAGCTGAATGACTTCCGACCGGTGGCACTGACGTCACATCTTATGAAGACTCTAGAGCGGCTCTTCCTCAACCTCCTCCGACCACAGGTACAACATGCCCAGGACCCACTACAGTTTGCATACAAGGCGGGTGTCGGAGTGGAGGATGCCATCCTGTACCTCCTACACAGAGCCCACTCACACCTGGATGGGGGAAAAGGCACGGTCAGGATCCTGTTTCTTGACTTTTCCAGTGCCTTTAATACCATCCGGTCCTGTATGCTTCAGGAAAAACTGAACAGGATGGAGGTGGACCCCTGCCTGGTGGCTTGGATCTCCGACTACCTCACCGACAGACCACAGTACGTCAGGCTGAAGGACATCACGTCTGACACTGTGGTCAGCAGCACAGGAGCACCACAGGGAACTGTGCTGTCCCCTCTTCTCTTCACCCTGTACACCTCTGACTTCTGCTACAACTCTGAATTATGCCACATTCAGAAGTTTGCAGATGACACGGCCATCATGGGGTGTATCTGGGATGATCAGGAAGAGGAGTACAGAAGTCTGGTGAGGAACTTTGTCGCATGGAGTCACACAAACCACCTGCAACTCAACACCTCAAAGACTAAGGAACTGGTTGTGGACTTCGGGAGGTCCAGAGAAGGTCCACTGCCGGTTCAGATAGAGGGGGAGGAGGTGGAGGTGGTCAACAAGTACAAGTACCTCGGGCTGTGGGTGGACAATAAACTGGACTGGTCATGCAACACAGAGCACCTGTATAAAAAAGCCCAAAGCCGACTGTACTTCCTCAGGAGGCTGAGGTCTTTTAACATCTGCAGGAAGCTCCTGAGGATGTTTTACCAGTCGGTGGTTGCTGGAGTACTTTTCTATGCTGTGGTGTGCTGGGGGAGCAGCACAGCAAAGAGGGACTCATCCAGGCTGGAGAAACTGATTAGGAGGGCTAGCTCTGTGGTCGGCATGAAGCTGGACACTCTGGTGACAGTGGCAGAGAAAAGGACATTAAAGAAACTGCTGGACATTATGGACAATGCTGGGCATCCTCTGCACACGGCCATAAACAACCAGAAGAGTCTGTTCAGTGACAGGTTGCTTCTCCCAAAGACAAGAACCAACAGACTTAAAAACTCCTTTGTCCCACACGCCATCAGACTGTTTAACTCCTCTCTGGAGGGGAGAGGGAGGGGAAACAGGAGGACAAAGGAGGGGGAACAACTAAGCTGTAGTGCCTCTTCACCTCACTGTGCAATACCTTGTGCAATACTTTTTGTAAATAGTCAACAGTGCAATAGACTCAATACTTGAAATGTGCAATTCACTTGTATTTTTATTTTTTATTCCTATTTATTCTATTTATCCCCTTCGTATATTTTATTTATATTTGTCTCTGTATTTATATATATGTGTGTGTGTGTGTGTGTGTGTGTGTGTGTGTGTGTGTGTGTGTGTGTGTAACTTCGGTCGTTGCTGTGCTTTTTTGGAAGTCGAATTTCCCAGAGGAACCCACCCGAGGGATTAATAAAGTTCTATCCTATCCTATCCTATCCTATCCTTCAAAGTCTGTGCAAGTGTAGAAATTAGTGCTGTCAGTGTTAATCTTGTTAAAATGACGTTTACGCCATAACCGCATTAACGTGGCAAATCTCTGTTAGCAAGTTAGCGCGGATCACCGGCGCTAACGTGTTAACGAGCTAACCGTGCAGCCCCACGGGGTCCTGAGTTATCGCATTCAAAAGATTTTCAGAAAACTCGACCTCTGACCCCTGGCTTTAAGTTTGAGGTCACTGAACTCGTCTGAGGGTTTTAGTAGATGCACCTATGGTATCAATTTCACAACTCTAGGTGAGTAATGCAATCACAAACTTAAGTGTCCACGTCGCCCACCCAGTAGGGTGACTACAACAACCAATCAGCTTATTCTGGCCGAGGGGTAAACACCGAAAAGAACACCGACTAATAATCAGTACAGATATAGTTTAGCATACAAGTGAATGCGCATCTGTCCAACACCAAGACTCATTATCATTTATCATTTCAGGTATGGATTGACCCCTTGAATAAAGCAGCAGTGGTTTCACAGCATATAGACTTCAGATTCTTTGAATGCCGCGATCTCTCAAACTGACTCTGTTACAGACTGTGTGTGGAATAAACAAAGAGACAGGGCACTGATTCATGGTTTTAGGAGTGGCTAGGCCACTGTAAAAGGAATATTTGCATTTTTATCAGTGAGTTTGCATGGTGTCTTATAGCAGCTACACATGAACGTACAGATGAAATGGTCTCGCACTCGTCCAAGCTTCACCACATTCTTCAGGTCACTGTGTCGGAGGACTTCCCGGCTGCATGTGTCCAGGCGACTGTTCACAACTTTGGCAACCTTTGTCCCTTAAATACACAAAAAATGTGATAACATTCGCAGCATCAGGTGACTGATTGCAGGTTAATACAATGTAACTTGTTGAATTTAAGTGAAGCCACTCTTACCATTAATATCTTCCAGGTCTATAACTCCTCGTGAGAAGCACTGTTTTAATCGCTCTGCCTTCTCTCCCTCCACCACCTCCAGGAGGGTGATCTCTGGGAGGAGGCGGTAACTCGCTGTGGCCACTGGGGAGAACTTGGCATGGTCTTTGCCTAAACACACAACAGAGGACACACTTTAGCATTAGGCAGCAGAAAATACTGTTTACAGACTATCCCGTTATTTGGACTGATAACATCCAAGTAGTATGTAAACTGCTGCATTCACTTCAGCACATCCTGAAAACATTCCACCCTTAGCTTGAGATGTTTTAGTAGTGCACCAGCCACATACCCAGGGTCACCTGTTAACTCACATTTCATCTTGTACTTGAACTCCCTGCAGCCAGAACGTGATATTATGGAAAAAGTCAGCCACTCCTGTACGCCACCATTTGGTGCACACACCTATCTAAAGCCCTACAAACACACACGCACACACATCTCACTGAAAGTCTCAAAACACAATGGACACATATGGAATTATGTAGTAAACAAAAAAGTGTGAAATAACTCAAAACATGTTTGATATTTTAGGTTCTTCAAAGCAGTCACCCTTTGCTTGGATTACTGCTTGTCACGCATTCCCTGAAATGCTTCTCTTGTCCTGAAGGAGTTCCCAGAGATGCTGAGCACTTGTTGGTCCTTTGGCCTTCACTCTGCGCTCCATCTCATCCCAAACCATCTCCATTGAGTTTAGGTAATTTTGAATAAATCCCCAACAGTGTCACCAGCAAAGCACCCCCCCCACCATCACACCCCCTCTCCTCCATGCTTCAGTAGTATGAGGGTCCACACAGATGTCCGTTGGCCAGGCCTTTTTTTGTGACTGTATGTACTCATCTGCTGAGAATTTACATTACAACCCAACAACTATGAATTCAAAGAAATATAACAGGAATTACTATTCAGGAATCTGGCCTCCAGCTGCTCGTGTCGATGTCCGCAGCAAAGTGTAATCCAGGCATTATAGCCGATTCAGTGTTGCCAATTAATGCATGTGCATACACATCTTTGGACTGTGGGAGGGAGCCAGCGTACCTTGAGAGAACCCACACACACAGGAAGAGCATGCAAACTGAGGACGGAGAGCCCCTGACCGACCAGTGGATTCAAACCCAGGAGTTTCAAACCCTAATGGGACCACGTGTATCCCAAACCAATAAAGTGTGACATGGAAGCACTTCAACATATAAAATGTTGTTAAATCAAAGATTGTTTAAAACACTATTGTATAATGTTACTGGAGCCAGATGTAACACATATATCCCAATGGTTTGTGTCGGACTGAGAAATTTCTTAATATCAGTTTGATGAAATTAATCTGAAGATGTTTCTAAGCTGCAGATTCTAAGTGTGTGCTTAGAAACCATCAAAGGTTGGATGGCCGACAACTTCCTCCAACCTAATGAAGAAAAGACTGAAGTCCTTGTATGTGCTCCAGACAGACATGTACCTGACATAATGAATGCTCTTGGTCCTCTTTCAACATTTGTGAAACCGTCTATCAGGAACCTCGGGGTAACCTTTGATTCTGCTCCTACCCTGGATGTCCACGTCAAATCTCTGGTTCGGTCCTGCTTCTATCATTTAAGAAGCATTTCTAAATTGAGCCCTACAGTGTCTCATACTGAACTGGAGATTGTTATTCATGCATTCATTTCATCACGATTGGACTACTGTAATTCACTGTTTACATGTCTAAACAAAAACTCCCTGGAGCGTCTGCAGATTGTCCAAAATGCTGCAGCAAGGCTTCTGACAAAACATCTAAATGGTAAATAAATGGCCTGTATTTATATAGCGCTTTTCTAGTCCCTAAGGACCCCAAAGCATATCCATTTACATATCCAGTCATCCACCCATTCACGCACACATTCACACACTGGTGATGGTAAGCTACATTGTAGCCACAGCCACCCTGGGGCGCACTGACAGAGGCGAGGCTGCCGGACACTGGCGCCACCAGGCCCTCTGACCACCACCAGTAGGCAACGGGTGAAGTACTCTCATGTAACACCGTTGCTTATACAGCTGCACTGGCTCCCTGTTGAATTCAGAGTCCACTTTAAGATTCTGGTTCTGACCTTTAAGGCTCTTCAAGAACAAGCACCAGCCTACATCATTGAACTTTTACAGCCCTATGTCCCTAGCAGGTCCCTGAGGTCTTGTGATCAGGGCCTACTTGTTATTCAGTATACAAGACTGAAAAGCAAGGGTGACAGAGCTTTTGCCACTGTGGCCGCCAGACTGTGGACTCTCTTCCTCAGAACTTAAGATCTGCAGACTCAGTGATTACTTTTAAAAAGCAGCTAAAAACATCTTTTTAAAATTGCATTTTGTTAACTTTTGACTGTTTTTTTCTTTTATACCTTGTGAAGCACTTTGTGATCTTTTATCTAGAAATGTGCTATATAAATAAAATTTTACTTACTTACTTACATGTTACATTACCTACTTACTGCAGTGTATTATGAGCATCTCTGTCCAGCCAATAGAAATAATGCATTGTTATTATAATGTAAATAATAATAATAATAATGCTCCTGTTTCTGTTTGCCTGTTTAGTGTCTCTATCTTCAGCACTGCAGCCGCTCAGAGACAAAGCTTACCAATTCCTTTGACACAGTGCATGACAATGTCCAGCTCTTGTCCCGGTCGTAGCTGAGCTATCAGAATGTCATCATGCACAGGCCCAATACAGCAGTCTGCAAACACGTCTGCCTGGTTCCCGATGGGGACCCACTTTATGTCCTTGGAATAAACTATGAGCAGATAAAAGTGGACAGAGCAGATATCTGCAATTAGACAGGAATACTTTTTTTTTACTAGGATATCTGCACCATTTTGTGACACCTAAAAATACCCACCCATGTGGTTTAAGTACAGCTCTCGTGGGTCTGATGAGTCTTTGCTTGCTCTGGGATTCCTGCTGCACTTAATCTTCAGCTGCAGTTGAATTGTGTCTATTTCTGAACCCTCTTCCTCTGCAGACTCCTCCCCTAAAAAAACCAAAGCAGCATTTTAGACATGTTGCTTAACATGCTGCACATCATCACTGTTAAATCAAGTGCAGGAGACACTGGAAATTTGCAGCTCATGAAATTATAAAAAGTGATTATTTAGTCTTTCAGTCACAGCACAAACCTGCAGACAGATGGCTGACTCCACATTCACGTGGAGTCACAGCTTTTTCCCCACCAAGCACAGCTACAGGACGAGATGTGTTCTAAAGGTACTAATGCTCATAACGCATGAATGAACGAGGCAACTAGAACATGGCATAAGTAGGAAGCAGGCATGACCTCTCCGTCATATCTGTTTCAGATGCTCAGTACAACTGAGGTCAGGCTCATTGTCAAGTTTCAGTTTCTGCAGCACAGCAGGAAAACTGTCTTTATTCTTAGACTTATGACTAAGCAAGATGTTATCTAAACCGGCACTTTGTCACATGACAAGAAGATGACACAGTGGGATAAAATGAGCATTGGTGTCAACTGCCTTATGGGTGAGTGGTTCAATATGATGCTTTACCAGTGTTTCTGTACTCAAACAGACGAGGGTCAGCTTTGATGGGGATGAGGCCTAATCTGTGGGCCAGGACTTCGTCTTGGACAATGGAGGTATTACTATAGATGAACACCTTTTCTGTAGCCATAGTAGGCACCTAAAAAAAATTAAATAATAATTAGCAGCTTTCAAAATATATTTGCATAAAATGAATAAACTAAATGCCTAAATTCACAAAATGTACACGTTCTTCATCAACCAAAGTCCCTCACATAATGAAAGTTCAAGACCAGGTCTGAAACCGTAGTGACACAACAAAACAAGCTCACCTCTGCCAGTAAGATCCTTCTGAAGGCATTGGCAATGGCTGCATCAATCCCCACCATGTCGAACTCCATACTGTTTTCATCCAGATGCACGACATCGATTCTGAAGTTCTGCAAAGAAACAGGAGAGTTCCATTTCTATTTAGAATCGCACGCATTTGTTAAAGGCACAAGTCAAGCACTGGTCTTATTTAGCACGTTAGTCACTCTAGTCTGTACACATCTTTGTCCAAATACACATTCAATACTTTTTACTGGTGGACAGACAAATGTAAGGAAAAGGCAGGTGACTAACATAACCTAAAGGTGCTGCTGGCGTCGAATCAGGCCAGGAATGATGCTTAGAGTAATTATGACCCTGTGGTGTGTTAAAAGCAGTACTTTGGTTAAATGCTTTAAGTTACTACTGAACGGCTGCACTTCAGCCGCATCTCGATTACTTGATTAAAAATGAAATGTGGTGGTATGCATAGGTGAAATTACAAATCTGTTGCTGTGCAAACATTTAGGGGTGGCTGTAGCTCAGGTGGCAGAGCAGGTCAGCCACTAATCAGAAGGTCGGTGGTTCGATCCCAGGCTGCCTCCTGGCTGCATGCCAAATATCCTTGGGCAAGATACTAACCCCGTGTTTGCCTACTGGTGGTGGTCAGAGGGCCCAGTGGCGCCAGTGTCCAGCAGCCTCGCCTCCGTCAGTGCGCCCCAGGGCAGCTGTGGCTACAATGTAGCTGCCATCACCAGTGTGTGAATGGGTGGATGACTGGATGTAGTGTGAAGCGCTTTGGGGTCCTTAGGGACTAGAAAAGCGCTATACAAATGCAGGCCATTTATACACATTTTGGAAAAGCCATGTGAGATTTACAGAAGAAAACTGATGACATTCGTCCTCCCAGCGTTTACAGGGCCACCGCAGTGACAACATTTTACCTTTTGAAATTTCTCCACGTTCCAAGTGTCGTCATATCCGGGGTAGTTTCCAGGGAAATCCGTAGTATGAACCTAAGAGCAACAGATAAATAATGGCTGAGAGTAATAAGAGACAACAACAGCACACAGGTCCACAAGTATGATCAGACACATTCTGTCGGGGATACCTAGTTTGGCACGACACCGGCAGGTGATACTACTAGTGAATAATCAACGCAGAAACACATTCTGCTTTCACCTCCTTGTTGTATATTATAATAAGTGCTCATTAAGTAATATTAATGCAGTCCGTGTCAAACACGCGTATCAGTTAAAGCGTGTCAGTCAGAGCCTCACTACCCCACAGAGGACATGCTGTACGTCTCCAAATCCACGATCACAGCCGCACTTACATTCGTCACACCAAATTCTCCCAATATTACTCGATTCCGAATTTCTTCCACGTTCTCCATGCGGGCTGCCATTTTGCCGAGTGGGCGGGGAGTCTTTGGCTCCGCCCGCACCTCCTTTACGGTACAGTAGTGGTTCTCTCCTCTCCATCAGCAGCTGTATGAATCAGGGGGTTTCTCTCTAATATGCACGCGGAGAAATTTGGCTCTTATACGGGAGACAAGATCAAAATTGCAGCATCGGGTGTTTTTCACAGTATGCTCATACTGCAGTGTTCATGGACTTTGCGCCAGTTCACACTGAGTGATGAATAAAAACTGCAGTCATTCGTCAGTAACACTCGGAGGCACTGTGTGGTTATCGGTGATGAATAATCAGTTCTTTGTGGTTGATATGGTGGTGATAGACGCAAAGGCCAACATCAAGCACTCAGCCTACGAAAAAGAACTCGGTGGGATAAACTGTGCATTGAGTAAAAGTCAGTCGTTTAAAAATGATCTAGTTTCAAGTCTTGATTTCCGCTTTAGTTTTTGGCGTCTCCCCCATCCTTATTTCATGATTTGGTTTGGTCCAGGTGCACGCGCTCCTAGCTGATGCTGAGCGCTAGAAGGGGGTGCTTGTTTTTGTCCTTTTATTCAACATGTAATTGGTGCAGGCAGACCCTTTTTAAAAATCACTTCATCTGACGACCTGCTGCCAGGCCAAACCTCTGGCTCAGCTGTCCGGCTCTGCGTATACACTCCGAAATCTGAAGAAGTAGGTGAGATTTTTTGTGTTAAAAATGTGTCAGATTAATAATAAATAATAATAATAATACATTTTATTTAAATAGCGCCTTTCAAAGCACCCAAGGACACTGTACAACAGATAAAAACTGGAAATATACACAATGATAAAAATAGAAGATAAAGTTAAAACATACAGAAATTTAAGAATAGGCAATTTTAAACAGATGAGTTTAACACATTTTAGTTGCCTTTACCGTGTTAAATAATAATAATATATTAATATATGTATATATATATGTATATATATATATATATATATATATATATATATATATATATAGTTTAATTATCATTAACAATATTAAAAAGTTAAATAAAATGGCTTGCACATGTCTCATCAATCTTACACAAAATCAAGAAAAAACAAAAACTATTTATCTCTGCAAAATATTGATCCATGTCTGCTCAGTGTTATATTTTTAGGGCCGGAGCCTTACACTATGGACCAGGGTTTTGACTTATCCAGGTAACATCAGGGTTAACCCTGGGTAAATTGCCATGGTAACCTGTTCTGGAGTAGGTTTGAAATCATTGCCTACTGACCAATCAATTCTCCAGAAAATAGTGTCACCATTCCATGTCTGACAGAGTATTAGGGGCACATTAAGTTAAACAAAAAGTGTTAATTTTCAGATTAAAGATGGAATTTTGAGATTAAACTTAAAATACTATTTTGAGAAAAAAGTTGAAATGTGGAGACTGCAGTTGTCATTTTAAGCCAGGGCTGTCGAACTGCAGGCCTCGAGGCCCGGTGCCCTGCAGGTTTTAGATATCACCGTGGGTCACCACACCTGAATCAGATGATTAGTTCATTAACAGGCTTCTGGAGAAGTTCAAGAGGAGGTTGCTGAGGAGGTCATTTAGCCATTTAAATCAGCTGTGTTGGATCAAGGACACATCTAAAACCTGCAGGACACCGGCCCTCGAGGCCTTGAATTTGACTCCCCTGCTCTAGAAAATGCCATGCATAGACGTCGTCATCTATTGTATTGGGTCTTGTGATACAACATACATCGTGTTTATTGCTTGAGGGTGTAAACCATCATTATCCTTGCGTCTGTCCAATGCCAGGTATTTCATTTTGTACACAGTCGTGTGTTCTTCCTTCTGACCAGATGCAGCTTTCTGCAATCTTTTCAAAGCTCTTACAAGGAAATTATTTCCTTCTAACTAAAAACAATTCTGAAGTATGATCACAAACTCATGTACACAAAGCGTTTTCTAGAAGGCTTTAATCTCCACATTTCAACTTTACTCTCAAAATATTATTTTGAAGTTAATCTAGAAATTTTGAATCTAATCTCATAATGATCAATAATATATATTTTTTCTTAATGTGGTCCTAATATTCCTTTGTATCCCTCGGACCTCTGTGCTCAAACAGCAGGAGGGCCTGAAGTTTAATAATACCATGTAATGTCTTTATGTTTCCCTGGATCTGGATCCGGTCTTTTATCAGTTCCCAGAGTCAGAACCAGACACGGAGAAGCTGCATTCAGCTTTTATGCTCCTTATATCTGGAACAAACTCCCAGAAAGCCTCAGATCAGCTGAAACACTCAGTTTATTTAAATCCAGGTTGAAGACTCACCTGTTCTCAGCTGCATTTGAATAAAGCACCAAATCCACACTTTAAGCTTAAATTTCAAAACTTACATTTAACTACTGATTTTATCTACTGTTCTGATTTTATCTGTTTTGATTTTATATACTGTTTTGTTTGTTTGTTTGTTTGTTTGTTTGTTTGTTAGTTAATTAGTTAGTTAGGTTATTTGCTTGTTTTAATCAATTTTAAATCATGCTTTTTATTTGTTCTTGTTTCTAATGTCTCTGTAAAGCACTTTGAATCACCTTGTTGTTGAATTGTGCTATACAAATAAACTTGCCTTGCCTTGCCTAAAGAGCATCTGCAACAAATAATAAATAATGTAGATTTTTAATGCAATGCTTTCTCTGTTAGCAGCAAACATTGCAATATTTTTATTGTTCTATAAGCTTTCATATCAGATCCTGAAACAGGACATCTGCTATGTACTTGCACAACTTCTATCAAATTTGCACTATGTTTGAATTGTGTTTTTATATGTAATCTTTACTCTTGAACCATAAACAGCAGAGTCTGTAGATAAAGAAGTAAAAACTAAAACTGTTGGGAACGTGTGTTATAGATTCTCGTGGAGTTTTTTGTTAATCGGTCACATTTATAGTTCACCTTGTAATCGGAAGGTTGCTGGTTCGAGCCCCGGCTCGGACAGTCTCGGTCGTTGTGTCCTTGGGCGAGACACTTCACCCGTTGCCTACTGGTGGTGGTCAGAGGGCCCGGTGGCGCCAGTGTCCGGCAGCCTCGCCTCTGTCAGTGCGCCCCAGGGTGGCTGTGGCTACAATGTAGCTGCCATCACCAGTGTGTGAATGTGTGTGTGAATGGGTGGATGACTGGATGTAGTGTGAAGCGCTTTGGGGTCCTTAGGGACGAGTAAAGCGCTGTACAAATACAGGCCATTTACCATTTTACTTTGATCTGTGACAAACTGACGTGATTTCCACATCTCCTTTATCAGGTTGTGGGACTGTATTTAAATTAATTAAAATCTTATTGTGTATTGTATCCTTTTTACAAAAGTGTTGCATTTTATTGGTATATGCTTTTGATCTTCACAATTTTTTCTTTTTTTTTATAAATCACAGTTTGATAACATCTCTGAGAAGGTGGCACTCATAGGGATCATTTTCTGTAGAAGGGTCATATGATGTGAACTCGCAGGGGAAACGCTGGGTTAACTTGATGAGTTGATAACCTTCACTCACTGTGTTTTACACACCACTGTGCAGTTAATCGTGAGTTATTATTATATTAAGATATGGGGAACTTCAGGCATTTTTCATTCATGAAACACTCTTAATAAAAGGTAGAGATTCAGTTCAACAGCTAGAACTAGATTAGATGAAAACATTGACAATTTTAATGACCAATAAAAATGCAGCATTAAAGAGGTGAAACGTGGAAGTTTTAGCAGTTTCCCAGAGAACTGTCATGGAGTCTGTTAACTCCAAAAGAATGAATGTTATTTAGACGTTGGTACTGTACTGTTTGTGCAAAACTGGCAGTGAAAAGAGATGTTGACTGAGCTAAACACCAATTTAATTAACAGTAATAGTGCACAGAAGCATATTATGGACTACTGATGAATGATGTCTGCATCCACTGAGAGAGAAATAGAATATGTCCCTGGGTAATATTTCACTGAGAAATGATGGAACAAAAATTTGTTGTTTTTTGTTTTATTTCTTTTTAACATTTTCTTTGTCATAGTGATCTTTAATCATTATCAGGCTTTCATAATCTTTACAATATTTGAATAAGGATCACTTTCTGAAAAGTTTTTCCATTCAATTTGGTATAGAGGTTTGTCTTATAAGAATGCAGTATCATCCAGACATTTGAGGTTGACGCTATAAGCAGACCTTGTGGCTACTAAGCACAGTGTTCAGGTCCTGTTCATCTGTCAGGTGCTCAGTTAATCAACAGCTGCAGAGCTGCAACTGCAGCAAGCCGGAGATTGGAGGTAGCCCATCATCCTTCTTTTTCTGTAACAGCCAGCATTCCTGACTTGCTGGGAGGGGTTGGGGTTTTGCTGTGAGAGCTTGGCCGCACGGTTTGCTGTCTCCTTGATCTGCAGCTCAAGGTGTTTCTGGATGGCGAGACCCAGCTCCTCAGGGTCCACGGAGGCCCCATAGACCTCCCATGTCATCCCTTCTGCATCCCACTTCACTTCCTTGACTGGGGACTTAGGTGCACCACTTGCTTTTTTGTCTCTGTCGCTGTCAGTCTGGCTAGAAGACATCTTACTCTTGTTAGCTTCTGCCAGATAGATCTGAGGGAACACATGAGAACCGGTGGTCTGATTTGTCTGCACCCCGATATCTCTCAGAACTTTTTGGGCTGTCATAGTTCCCATGTCACGCGTTGTGATTCTTTCTTGGCCAGTTGTCGTACTGCACCAGTTATCTTTACCTAAGTGTTTTTGGGAGCATTGTGGGCCAGTACCAGGGGGCAGTGAACTAATCCAGGAGCAGCTCAGATTGCAGCAACGCAGCAAATGTTTGGCATCTAAGCCAGTCTCACTAACAGAGGAGAAGAGGCGAGGCAGTGTAAGGTGGTTTCCTGCTGAAGAAGGTGGTACTGGAGGCTGGATACTGGAGTCTGCCAGACGTGGCAGCATCTGCGAGGGGGCTGGAATAGGCTGAGGATGGCAGTAGGCAGCAAATGTATCCTCAAAATTGGCATGGTGGATATAGGAGCTGCAACAGTGTGGCTTGTCACATTTAGTGGAAAGAGGGCCGCCTTCTCCTTGACACTGCGCTTTGATATCTGCGTCATCAGATGAGATACAGAGACCTCTCCTCTGAGGATGCTGTAAGCTACAGTCTCCACTGCAAATAGTGGTAACAGTGTTGCACTGATGTAGCTGCATGGGCTGCTTGCAAGCCATCATGGAGTGAGTCTCAGCCTCTTGGACGCTTGCATCTCTGCTGTGGAAAGCAATTTCAGTTTTCGCCAAAGGCAAAGTGTCCGAGTGACTCCTGTGAACAATCAGGGTGGCCAGCTTCACATTCTGCTCTGTTCTGATGGTCTCAGGATAATTAGTGTTTGTATTCACAACTATCTCATCATTGTCTGAAAGTGTTTCTGTCACAACTGGACGAAGTGGGTGATTTGAAGCCATGATGAGCGGGAAGTGTTCAGATGGGCTTTGTTGGTGTTTAGCGGTTTCTGTTGCAGTAGGAGTTGAATGACATTGTTCTTCACAGATTTCACTGGGGGATTTCTCCTGGCAGTTGTAACATGGTCGTTGAGGCAGTCCAGAGGGTGATGTTACTTGTGTAGGTGTCTCTGTGGTGTCAAAGACGGACTGGTTGGAAAAAATAGGCTGCAGTGGAATAGTTCCTCCCATTGGATGCAGCTCTGACATGGGACGCCCTGCCTCTGCCATGGAAGGCCTTTAGGAAGAAATACAACATATTGTGTAGGTGACAGCACAGATACAACAGAGCAGAAAACAGAATAATAAATGCATACTTTAATACTGCATTCATTATTTAATTCAATAGAAATACTAATACTTATTTGTTCACAATAGTGAATTGTGATGTATTTTCCAGCTGACAAGATGAATTTATTGTAATCATTTGCAAAAAATAAGCACAGTCCACAAATGACTGTTTTTAAAATAGCTACAGTGCTACATGGTGCTGTAGTAACATAAATCATTACAAATTTTCAGTGTTTACCCAATTTTTAATAAACCACCATGGACTTGTACACTAGAAGGACAGTGCATATGTTGAACAAAGTTGAAGACGGAGCTGCAAACAGGAGGAAACGAGGAAGACCACAAAAAAGATCCATGGCTGTAGTGAAGGAGGACATGCAAACGGTTGGTGTGCCAGAGAAGAATGGTAAGGATAGGGTGAAAGGAAGGCAGATGACCTGCTGTGGTGACCGTTCTAAGGCTTGCACATGCTATGCTCATTGTGAGCAATCCTTTAACCTCCAACCTGCCACCAGCTAAAGGTTTTTCCAATGTTTCTTTAAACTACTGTAAATCTTGAACAGTTTGTGCAATCTTAAAAATTCCAATGGTTTCTGAAAGGAGCGACTCAGTGCTTTTCATTCATTAAGTCATTAAGGTAATCACAAGCACAGCGCCACAGCAGCATCAGGAAGATGAAGGTCGAAAGAGAGTGCGAAGGAGTTATACAGAAAACTGACATTATGTTTGACATTTTGTTTTTGCTGTGTTTTTCATGTTTCGTGCCAAGTTTTTTGTATTTTTGTTATTTTAAATTTTACTTATCACCTATCAGCAAACGTGCACTGCCCAGCCTTCTTCCAGCACCTGAAAAAGCAGGGATTTGAGGCTTGTAGAACAGTGCAGAGTGGGTTGATTATCCACTCGGGAAAATGTGCAGAGATGTTTTAGGGTTAGGGTTAAGTTAAAAAGGAGCACACAGAACCAGGCTGAATAACAACAACCCACATTCATCAAGAATCTAATATGGGATCATATTGGTGACAGCACTTGGAACCATAAGGCAACAGGAAATAAACTAGACTCTGCCTGTGACTCACTCTTTCTCCTTCCATCTCCTCTGATCCATCACTCTCCACTTGCTGTCCATCTGACAACAAGGCACAATTTGCTATTGCACTGATCTATTACTTAATTATCCACACTTAAACTCGTTTCACCTAATCCATGATAAAGTAATGACAGAAGAATGTTATAGAACCAAAGCACTGCAGTTGTGTTTATTATTGTTTTTATAGTTGAGTAATAACTTAAAAAAATCTATACACAAACACACACACGGACATACAATGAGATTTTATACGTTCTCCACAATACTGTATATACTATGGCCACAATAAAAACTGATCCACAATCTTTTCCTTATTATTTATTCCTAGTGATATAATAATAATAATAATAATGATAATAGCAAAAAAATTAAGTCATACATATAAAATAATGTATTTATGATAATTCAGTTTGTTTGACTATTCACTCTGTGCAGGCAGAAAACTTATTAAATGTTTAAACTGTAGAAATAGAATCATTTTGCTGCTGTAAAATCAGCATTTTGTCATATTTGAAATATAAATCTAATATATTCTGTTTCTTAATTATTTTCTTTAAAACAGAATCTGTGTGTGTGTGTTCTTACTATCATAATTATAATGCACATTAGATGCTTATTAGATGCCCCGCAACTATGTGCTCCACAAATTATTTATGACCAGTGTTGGGTGTAACGCGTTACTGTAATTAAGTTACTTTTCCACTGAAAGAGTAGAGTAACTGATTACTGTTCATTTTTAGGTATTTCAATTACAGTTACTTACAATGTACTTGCGTTACATGGTAAAATAATTAAACTGGCTGAATATTTCATTTCAATCATTTGTCTTCTAAACGTAGAAGTAAACTCTGCCGCTTTAACATGGCTGTAGTGCAGCTGCGCGTCATTTCTGCATTTTTTGCTGCACAGTCGTTTTCTACAGCGGAAGCTGTCGGACTGAAGCGAGTGGCTGTTTTTTGAGGTGGACATATTCCCGTCTCTTCACTTTTCTGAAACGAGCAGACAAGAACATTACAGTAATATGTAAAAACTATGGGCTGCTGTTCATAGCACGAGTCATCTACTGAAGCGCCTGACACGGAGCATAGACGAACACTTCTGAGCGATCCTTGTTCATCATCCATGGATAACACCGCGGCAACTCCCGCTAGGCAGCAAAACCTGATTTTACTTCAGCAGCGCAGAAAGCGTCTGAAGGTGAGCTTAAAAACGACTGCAGGCTACACTGTGGAAGAGATGCTGCCGCTGCGTACTGCAGAGTCTCCGTCTTTATTCATTATTTAAAGAGTTTAATTTCTATCGTCTGCCACTCGAGGTTTAGAGGGATTCTAAGAAGTATTTGGTTAAATTACTTATTTAGTAATTAAGTTACTTTTCTGACACAGTAATTAGATAAGTATTTAAAATACAATATTGACTAAGTAATTAGTAATGAATTACTTTTTTAAAGTAACTTATCCAACACTGGTTATAACTATAGAATAAATAGTGTTTCTCGCTCATTTCTCATATCTAGTGGTATTTTCACATACAAGCTTGGAATATTTCCTCATTAGAGAAATTAGTTTTCATCCCCTAAAGCTAGACTTGGTAACCTGGGAGGGATTGCCAAGGCAACTGCCTCTGGCCACTTTTGCCACTGCCTGCCACAAAGTAATAGACCACCCAAAATCTTCCTTAGATTAGATCCACAAGGCAGGCTCCCAGTATTTCTGCTCTGTGTGAGGTTACTTGGTTATATTATCTCCATAACGGTCATCTGATGAGAACCATTCATCAATCCAGCCACCTTTCAGAAAAGCTATTTTCTGCTGCTTGACCAGCAAACTGACAGCTTCACTTTCACACTCAGCTCTCGCTTCACTACAGTGTAGAGCCTGATCATCGAGCTCCCTCCCTAGAACCGGCTCCAGGATAGGGCCTCATCCTCCCTTTAACCCTAACCAGTTGCAGCAGATGGCCACCGATTCTTAAGTCTGGTTCTGCCTGATGTTTCTTCCTGTGAAAAGCGAGGGGGGTCATCTGACTGTTGGACGTTTTTCTGTTTTCACGCTATTATTGTGCGACCTTTCCCCCCTTAAATAGTTTAGAAATTCAATTCAGTTTAATTGAATAAACCCTATTTGGGCAGGATAGACTGGTCCCTTGATTCAATTCTTTTTATAGGTGTCGGGTGAAGCGCTCCGTCTTATCCAGGACACAGAACTGTAAAATAATCACTTTAGGGCTAAAAAAATGTTGAATAACCAGAAAGCGTATTAACACTGGCACCTTGAATGTCTTTCCAAGTCATTCCAGCCAACTTTCACCCTTGAGTATAGAGCAATAAATAATATAAAACCATAAATTTTGTTTGTACACACCCAGTCAAAAGTTTGGACACACCTTCCTGTTTAATAGTTCTTGACTTTCAATACTTGTGAGCCTGTCAGGGTTCATTGGTGGAATTTCTTGCCTTCTTAATGGAGTCGGGACCATGAGTTGTGTTGTGTAGAAGTCAGGTTGGTAAACAGCTGACAGCCCTATTTGACGGTTGTTAGAATTAATATTTTGGCAAGAACTGCAAAAACCATCAAGTGCTATGAAGAAACCGACTCACACAAGGACGCCCCGGGAATGGAAGAGCAAGAGTCACCTCTGCTGCTGAGGATAATTCATACGAGTCACCAGCCTTTGTGTTTAGTTGGACCTTCATTTATTTTTCAACAGCACAATGACCCCAAACACAACTCCAGGCTGTGTGAGGGCTATTTTTCCAACAAGGAGAGTGCAGTGCTGCGGCAGATGGCTTGGCCTCCACAGTCACCTGACATAAACTTAGTAGAGATGGTTTGGGATGAGATGGAGCGCAGAGTGAAGGCAAAAGGACCAACAAGTGCTCAGCATCTCTGAACTCCTTCAAGACTGCTGGAAAACCATTTCAGGTGACGACCTCATGAAGCTCATGGAGAGAAGGCCATTGAATGAGAAGGCGTGTCCACATTTTTGACTTGTAGTGTAAATCTACTGGTGATGGATACACCAAGAGGGTTGTCTTTTATCTCTTATTGTTCTCCACATATAGGTTCAGAAAGGTTTGGTGTTTGAAGGCAAATTCATAATAATAAAAACCGTAAAAAACGAATAAAAACCGGAGAATTTGTCCTTGGTTACTTCCTGCCTCTGCTTTCATCCTTTCTCTCTATCCAAAGACCTGCGGCATTCAGCTCTGTGCAAGGTGAGCCTCTTCATTAGTTTATGGTGGTGTTTTTAATTTGTTATATTGTACATCTTGTTGAGGGAGTTCATGTTCTGCTGCTATTTGTGGATGATATCTACTCTGCAGTGCATGGTATCTGTACAGATCTGTGAGAATTCTCCAGATCAATGTAACGTGAAAGCCCTCGTATCCATATTTATGCAAACATATGGAACATTTAAAGGACACATGCATAATCACTCTATCATTCAGCTAAATGGCTGTTGTTTTTTTAAAATAGGAGTTTTCTACTCTGCTGGAGGACTCGAGGCACTTTATGGAGCCTGCTTCGTTCTCCCATTCATATAAACATTTTTCTACACCTGCTTTCTATCCAACATTAACACTGATGAACACATTGGAGAACAACATGGAGGTCATATTGTTTTGTATTATTATAGAATTTGGCAATCAACTTTGCCTGTATAAAAGTCACTGCACACCACTGAGATTCAGACATTTCAAGCACGTCCTCTGTAGCTGTTACAGGCTCAACTTCACTGGCTCTTTGCCGCTTACACAAAATCAAGGTGTAAGGTGAGGTTACAATGCTAGTGAACGACAACCCCATTTTTATTCCACTTCTATACTTCTTTTTAACTCACTATTCTTCCTTAAATAGTGAACTATTATTTTAAAATAGTAGCAGCTTTATTTTTGTCTCAGTAATAGCTGACTGGATCTCTTTAATATGAGAACGTGTTTTTTTAAAGCACTGTAATACAAGTCACAGGAACCCTACTGTCAGCGGTGGTACAGATTTAGATTGTTCCAATTATAGCCCATGGGAAATTTTCAGATATTGGCTAATTCAAGGAAAAGAAGTAGAACACATCAGGCTGCTGGAATTACTCTAGTGAACTGAACCACCTGGAACCAGATCGGATCCTTTTGCACACCCTTGTCTCTATTGGAAACAGAATCATGAAGATGATGCACAGACAGACGTGGTAAGAAGTGCATACATGTAGAACCCATTCATACAGCAGTGCCTGTATCAGAAGAAAAGATGGTTAGGTCCTTTTCTTCAACCAGCTTACCTTTACAGTGATCTACTTGCTGCTGACACTGTCCTCTTCCTTTTGTGTGTTGGGTGATGGTTGCAGTTCCTTAGAAAGCCCTCCTCCTCATATCCACAGGTGACCCCTTTCCCTCTCTCTGTGTAACTCCACTTCATTCACGCACATCCGATCCTTTTCTTCTCCTTTTTTCCTCAGCAGCTCCCAGCTGTGCACAAAATGGAGGAGACCTCGAGATAATCCCCCCTTGCATCTGATTAGAAATGCCAGGATGCAATCTTCAAATCTCGTGTTCTGTAATGGCGAGTCAGCCTGCTTTGTAGTTGCCTTATCCGGCTATAGAAGGAGATGGGTGGAGGGGGAGGGGGAATGATGGGAGGAGATAGTCAGGCAGCTGGCGTGTTTGCCCCTCCACCTGGGAAGCAGGGCTGACGTATGAATGAATGTGTACACGACAGAGAAATAAAGACAACAGGCTGTCTGTCCTTGTCCATCTCAGCGTTTACACTTTCTTTTCTTCTTCTGCGTAGTTCCACTCTGACCTCAGGTAGTGCTTCAGTCTCAAACTCTGTTTTTCCTCTTCTTATTTCTTGCTCTACCTCGCTGCCGCTCTGCCACCCAACACCAACCCACTCTTCAGCACTTTCTCTGTTGCTATGGAAACTGCAATACTCTTTTTTTTCCCACGTAGGAATGACACAACTAAAACCAATCAGCTGGGGACTTTTAATGTGTATGACCGACTCTGTCATTCAACTCACTGATTTGTATTTTCATTTCTGACAGAAAACATGAAAAGACCACACCTATGATAATTAACATATAACTAACTATATCTATATATTTGTCATTTATATTTGTGTCATCTGGCTTTATAAATAATATATAAATAAAGCTCTGTATCACCTGCATAGCAATTCAAATTTTGACTAGGTCTCATTTTTAAAACAATTTCTGCTTAATTCAGAAAGTTAAAGCCACGACTGTATAGGACATCTCAGACGCAAAGACGTGCCATAATAAAACACAACAAAGATGAGAAAGGAGGTCCCTGAACTGGTTGGCAGCTAAAATCTTCCCCAACGTTGCTGGAAGGTGGCCAAACTGCAGAATTCATCTTCCTGCAAGAAAAGGAAAAGATTCTGCTTTTAAAACGGAAGGAAATGGTTTCTTCAGCTAAAAAAAGAAAGAAAAAGAAATAGATATTTTTATGCAACAGTGGGAAATGTAACCCAGGTACAGGTTTGTTTGTATGGGGAGGTTGTCCTAATTGTCTGTGTGTGTAAGGGCTGGGTAGGTGGTGGATGACAGCTGTGCAAAGATTAAGGCTTAGATATTCTCGGAGCAGCTCTGTGTTTCTGTTATACGACTGCTAATTGCATTTGCCAAATGTATTAAAGTATATCTCTTTATATCTGCAGTTTGTGTGTTAGAACTTGCAGTTATTTTGAAGCAGTCTTATTTCTTCCACTTTCTTTTGTTATGTCCAAGTCTCACTTTGTGCTCACTGCTGCCTCTGACTCAGATTCCAGACAGGTTCTGCTTCAGGCTTTGCTGCAATGTGGGCTGTTCATGTAGCAACCATCACCCACAATATGACAGGATTATTAAGATAAGATAAGATAAGATAGAACTTTATTAATCCCTCGGGTGGGTTCCTCTGGGAAATTCGATTTCCAAAAAACAAAAAGCACAGCACCGACAGAAGTTACAGTTACAGAATATTTTTTTATATATACATATATATATATGTATATATATATATATATATATACATATATATATATATATACACACATATATATATACATATATATATATATATATATATACACACATATATATATATATATATATATATACACACATATATATATATATATATATATATATACATACATATATATATATATATATATATATACATACATATATTTATATATATATATAAATACATATATATATATATATATATATATATATATATACACATATATATTAGGGGTGCAACGATATTCGTATCGATATTGAACCGTTCGATACAGTGCTTTCGGTTCGGTACGCATATGTATCGAACAATACAACATTTGTAATTTATTTTATCAACTTTCCTTCTGACGATGCTGTCTGTGTTGAGCGCTCAGTGAATCTGTGTTCGACTACTCCGCCTAGGCTGCACTGTCCAGCGCAGATCCACTGAGCGCTCAACACAGACAGCATAGTCAGAAGGAAGAGCGCAGGGCACCTCCCCCACCCTCATTCAGATCTGGCGTTTGGAATTATTTTGGTTTTCATGTGACGTATGACCCTGAAGGTAAGCGAGTCATGGACTAAAGTAAAGTATGTTGGATGTGCCATGCAATGCTCAATTACATGGGTGTGAACTAGTGTGCTAGCACAGTTAGCTCGTTAACGTGTTGGCCGTCTAGCCCCATGCACAGAGCAATCAGCGGTAGCTCGTTAACGGAGATTTGCCGTGTTGTGGCGTTAAGGTCATTTCTTTTTTCTTTTTTTCTTCTTTTTTCTAAATGACATCAGAAACAGCAGTATGCGACATTACGTGATGGCAGAGCTTCAGTTCATCCTTTGTCATTTTTTTTTTTTTTTTTTTTAATAAATAGGACAGGGGGAATGAATGAGAGAAAGAGGGGGAGAGAAAGAAAGAAAACCAAAGGGGAGAAGAGACGGTGAGAAGGGGGGGGAAGAGAGAGAAAAAAAAAAGAACTCCTGGGTCACCTGTATGGAGAAAAAAAAAAAAACAAAGAAAAAAAAACAAACAGAGGAGACAGCAAACAACAAAGAGCAACATAATAATAGAGAAAACAAAGCACCATCACAATAAACTAGCTAGTCATAGATATCAATATTTACTAAATAATAAACGATATTGTGCAGCACGCAAGATAGACAGCGCACAGTGTGCTTTGAGGCAGCAGCCAAGAAAGCTTTAGTCCGCGTCTGTGAATACCCATGTGTGCATACCTGTGTGGATCAGCATGCTTGCATTCCAAAAGTTTCTCCATGTAATGATCTGCTAGGGAGTGTGGGGGGGCCACAGCCCCGTCCTCCAGGGTGTGAAGCGGGTATGGAGGAGATCAAAACTCCAGACATCCAGAGGCCCCCAGAACACAAGAGACCATGGAAGACCAACAGAGGGGCAGCCGCGCCACTGTTCCAGTAAGAGCCGAGGAGAGTCCCAGATGAGGGCTCACTCAGCAGCCGCGGAGCAGAAGTCAGGGGGAGTTGCAGTGACGCGCCCGTGAGCTCCGCCGGCCCCCAGCTGTGCCTGAGTGACCGAGCCCCAGGCCGAGAGGCCGGGGGCACCCCACCTCCAAAGGGGGCCCGAGCGAGCCCCAGGCCCCAGGCCCCGACAAGCGGCCGCCAAGGAGTGAGCCGGTGTGTACCCGGACGCCCACCCCCAGACACAAAGAACCACCAACACACCGACACCTGAGGGAGTCCGCCACCGGCAGGGGAAGTGGTGGTGGGTGGAGATAGGCCTCCAAACCTTGGAGGGCCTGAGGTGTCCCCAGAGAGGTGGCGTCTGATACCCAACCTGACATATAGACACAGACATACAGGCACACACAGACACAAACATCCATTCCCACCCTCATGCTCTCATATGCACTCACTCCACACTCAACCAACGTGGAGACAGACATAAAGAGACGCTGTACACACAATCACACTCCCCAAGCGTACTCTACAAACCGGGTCTAGGTACCCTTGCCCCTGGAGGGGGAACTGCACCCAGACCCAGGTGGTGTTACCCTTTTCCCTGCGGTGGGGAGAGGCAGACCACCCCGACTCCGCAGCAGCAGGGAGGCCCCACACCCCAGACCGCAGTCGGACGGCCAACTCCTCCTACTAGCCCTCCCGCTCCAGCAGGCCGCAGAGAATGGGGGTGGGAGAAGACTCCAAACCTCCCTCCACCCGCTCATTGTATTGTTGATGCATGTGTGTTCTAAGGTGCAATTAAAACCCAGGAGGGCATGGAGCTACCTGCCAAGGAGCAGCAGGTAAGCGCATAGTCCCTCCTGCTAGCCCTCAATGACTATGCGTTAAGGTCATTTCAACGAGATTAACCTGAAAGCACTAG